>NC_072734.1:96646905-96888123 GCF_026930045.1 Uloborus diversus
ACTGGTTGTCTTTAGGGACCATTCATTAATTACGTAAGGGTCTTGAGGGGGAGGGGATTGGAAAAATGTCTATATTTGGGGGGGGGGGGGCGGTTCAAACCCATTCTTTTGCAATATTTTCCAAGTCGATGTTTTACATTTGAAATTGCGCGGTCAAGTGATTTGACAGGGATTATATATTTCATTTGCGTCTGGAAAATAAATAACGTATTAGGATACGCTGTTTTTAATTTGTTTTACAAAGAATGAATAATGTTAAACATAATAAATGAAATCGCACTATTGCATGGCATGTTTTATTTTTAATTAGTATCGCATCTTATACAAAAAAATGTCGAAAATACATTCAGTCTAAATTCCTACTTTCTAGTAAATATTTAATTACACAAAAAAGTTTAATTTAATAATAGTAAATTTAATTTCGATTCCAGTGATGTTAGATTCGTTATTTTATTATTTTGAAAAACGAAATGGAATCTTACGTAAGAATAGGGGGAGGGGTTTTGAAAAATCTTCCGTACCCTTACATGGGGGGAGGAGGGTCAAAAAATTGCCAAAATCATCCTTACGTAACTAATGAATGGCCCCTTACATGCAAAAGCTAATTATTTTGTTGAAAAAAGAGCACCTTAAAACTCCAAAACAATGTTTCTGCAGTACTCTGTATATTTGGGATACAAAACGTTTGTTATTTCATGTTACTTCTCGGCACAAAGGTATTTATTTATTCTTAATAAAACAAGTTTTACTTCTGTAGTTTCTAACTGTAATTCCTTCTTATGGGTGCAAATAAGTTTTGACACAAACAGTGGGATTGTAATTTTTAGGAGATTTTGTCTCTTTTGGGGGTATTGCTTTTGGGGAAGAGCTTCATAGCTGGTCGCGCCTTCGCTCTTGGGATGGATAGATTTGGAATGATTTTAAAATCGAATGATTGCTTTTCGCTTGCTTTATTCGAATGGGGTTATAGTTGAATGTTTGGCGTCGAATTTTCGATAATTGAGAGATTTCATAATAATCGAACGATATTTTTCGAACGAAAATTGTTAATTATCATATGAGCGGATTTATGGAGGGGCATGCGTTTGTATGAGTGGCGGATACAACGGGAGGGTCATGGGGTCATGACCCCCCTCCCTCCCACCCTAAACCTACAGTATCCGTACGCATTGTGTTCAAAACACTTCATGCATAAAATGCAAAACGATGACAGTATCTTTTCATTTCATTAATTATTTTTTTAAAGTAATATATTTGAACTACTACTTCGTTTCATTGCTCATGAAATTAATTTGCAACGTTTATCTCCAATTAGGTGCCTTATTCCTAATCGATTTGATGCTTTTTATTGACTCCCAAACACGTTCAGACATTTTTCGTATCAAAAACGGGGAATTTCGTTCATGGGGGTGGGGGGGGGGGCTTTCTTCAACACGACCCCCCCCCCATAATGGTTTTCTGTATCAGCCCCTGGTGTGATTCGGCGGTGAAATCTTGAAACAAAGGGTAGAGAAACGCTTTCCATACTGTTTTGAACTTGACAGTTATTAAGATTAAATATGTACAATTTTTATTAAAAAGTGAGTGATAATGATAATATGGGCGGGGTCTTTGGGCGACACTAGCAGGTTTAAACTTGAGAGTTGTTAAACTTAAAAATATATTGAACTAGTATTGCACAAACTGTGTAATTGAGAATTTATGGTGGTCTTAGCTCGTTTTCGGATCATTGTTTCTTAGGGGGGGAGGGGGAGGTGGAATGGTCATAAGAGGCGCGCCAGTGCTCACAGGAACAGACGAACACCTTTGTCATTCTATAAGGTTTTCAGAATCAAATAATTGCTTCTGAAGTGCTTTTTTTTCGGATGGGGTTACTCAGAGATCACACTTCGTTGAGATAAAGGTTTTAAAACGATTGTTAACGCTGTGACAACCATGTCAAAACGTTTGTGAAACGTTTTAACGCAATGTGTTTTATAATGCATTGGTGCCCATCCCCCCCCCCCCCACCTGGCGATGACAATCATCCCTCAAATGCGACGAAGAACCCCCAGAACGAGAGCCCCCTAAAATAAGACGAAAAGCCCCTCTTATAAGTTACCCTCTCTCTTCAAAACTTCAATGGCGCGGTCTGCGCCATGGCTCTCCCCCCCCCCCCCCGCCCTCTCTCTCGTGGGAACCCTTGTATAATATATTGCCTGTTGTCGAATGTTCGGTTATCGAGCGTCTCGGATAATTTGAAAATCCAATACGTAATCTGCTTTTCAGAGAAACTTGGTAATCAATTTGTCCTTTTTGAGGACCAGCGCACGGAAAATGAAGCGCAGCTACGAAACCTTAAATTCCGAAATGGACCGTCGCGAACCAAAGCATTTTCAACAGTTTTGCCTCAACACACTTTACAAAAAAAAAAAAAAAAAAACTCATAAAATCAGCACATCAATTGACTACAAATTTTTAAGTTGAGTAAATAATATACTAATCAACATTTATGAAAATATAAGGAATATGACATTAAAAATATAAGGAATATGACATAACCAGAAGCGAGTAAAACAAGAAAACATTTAAATTTAACTACGCACGCAAAAATAAATGCTACGCACACAAGAAGTCACAAATATCTTGCGCATGGAATTTAAAAAAAAAAAAAAAAACTAATCTGTAATAAAATATAATTTTTATTTAAAAAAATGGGTCAAAGAGTGGAAGCTAAAACTAATCCCACACGACAATCTTTAATGTTTCTTTTTAATGCATTCAGAAACATTTCAACTTCACTCTCTGCGCTTTTAATTACATATTTAAGACTGTCCCATTTTATGAAAAAAAACTTCCTTTACCCAATAGATGGCGCAAAATGTTGCACCCTGTTTGTGACGAAAGCATCATGCTCGTTGTACGTTTTTAGCCGCAAACTAGTTTTACAACTGACAGGATTTACGCGACATCCAGAAAAGGGGACAAACCGGAATTTGTGTGGAGGAGATATTGTTCTTCAGAGGAGTCAGTGGAGGAATGTCTTTCATTGTTCGAAACACACCCCTCAAGTGCCTTCAGGCATTGACAGCGCGAAGGAATCGGAAAAGCAAACAAAACCGCTGCAGAGAAATGAGATGAGAGCATTTTTGCTTCGATTTGAAGTTTAGATCAGAAATGATTTCGTTATACTAAGGGTTCATCTTTTTAACCGCGGAAACTTCGGTAAATTTATCGCAACATATTTTAGAAATGTCTTCTTTTTGGCTATTAAATCTACTAATAAAAGTTGTCAATCTAATGTATTTTTTTTTTTTTTTAAATATTAATCTTTAGAAGCTTTGTTTCCTTCATGCTGCATTTATAGAAATTGCTAAATAGTAATAGAAAAGACTGGAAAGTTTGTTAAATCAGACTTGGACAGTTTAAAAGAAAATTGTGTTTGAAAGGTCACATTTTTTTAATCTTTACGAGGAATTTTACCTTTTGTTCATGACAAAGGTCCACAAAAATTACCATGGAATTACAGAGAAAACTTGGTGGTACGAATCTTTTAAAATTTTGAAGAAGAAAACATAGTTTTTTACGGCATTTAACAGGGCCCAGTCGTGCAAAGAGGGGGAGGAACAGCCCCCCCCCCCCGAGATCGATCTTAGTTTTCGCCTAACTTGGAAATAGTCGGGGGGCTACGGGGGAAGAAACTGCAAATTGTGATAAAATTATGAAACTCGGCATGCTTGTAGACATTGTATAAACAAAAATTTTACAAAGGGGAGGCATTCCAAAATCCCCCCCCCCCCGGCTGCCATTTCTGGTCCAGAACCAAAAACGGCGATTCTTTTTAAATTTTCGTTATTATAATTTTTTTAATCATTGGTTGTGTCATTCCATGGATGTTTATTACATTTTTTATTATTTAAAACTCCAAAAAAATCTAATTTCAGAAATAACTTCACAAAAAATGGTTTTTTAAAAATAAAATCAATATTTTTAAATTATGAGTTCTCTGAAGTGAATTTTTCCCCCATAACAGAATTACAGGTTTCTGAGTTTGAAGATACATTACATTTGTGTTATATCAAAGTAGGATTCCAGTTATCCAAACTCTAATTGCCCGAACTCTCCAATTATCCGGTCATGATGCCCCTCGTTTTAAATGACTGAGCACGCATAATTGAAACAATTTGAGAAGGGTATAATAGAATAAGGACTTGAAGAAAAAAGAGAGAAAAAAAATTAATTTTCGGACAACATAATTCTAATAGAAAGAAATTTAAAGTTAATTTTAAATTTCTGTTCATTATTATTATCGCTATTGTTGCTGTTTTTAATTCTCCGTCACCCAATTGATCATCAGTAAGCTTTTTCTCATTTTATAATTAAAAAAAAACAAAAACATATATATATATATATATATATATAAACAAATTCAAGTTTTGGAGCACCGTATCAAAGCTGGTGCTTTTAAAATTAAAGTTTATTAGATCATAGATTTCAACTAACTTTAGTATCGTTACTGAAACTTTGAAGGAGTTGATTTTGTGTGTGTGTTATATACAAATATACGTGTACAATATACGAATTTTGTATTAACTTATCCAATTATTTAAGACATTTTTAAACACCCTTTAAACTGTTCCAGACCATTTCTTAACAATATATTACCGTTTCTTGCATAAACAGCTGAATTTTTACCGTATTTTAAAAAAAACAGCAGTATTCAAACGATGCACAATATCAATTATCAATGGGAGAGAGAGACATGAAAAAAAAAAAAAAAACAGTACGGTACATATACAGTATGCAGTAATAATAAAGCACTACACTGTAATAGTACTATACAGTATTGCTGTGCTATCTTCGATCAGTGGCGGATTTACATTCTTTTCAAGGGGGGTGGCGGTTGAAAAACGTGGAAGCCATATTTCTCCCCTCAACCCACTATGTAGGGGGGAGGGAATCAATTGCCCACTTTTAGCCTGTATTTTAAATTTTAATCACCCCCTATCGCCCCTCACAAACTTATCGCTCCCCTCAAGAGTTAAATCTCCCTTTTGGTGGCTATCACCCCCAGGTTTAGAAACCACTGTTCTAAATCATAGCAAAATGTATCATCATACCAGTATAGTGTAGTCCATGGAAGAAAAAGGTTGGAAGATACATATAGAAATATAAAAATTATTAATGTTCAAAAAAGAGGGGAGGGGCGAGCTTCGGTTTCAAATTAAAAAGTGGGTAATGCTGTCCATCTTCGACTACACTGTCTCAACTTAATTTAAAGCAAATTTGTGGAATGTACTTGATTGAAATTAATAGCAAAAGCTAGTAATTAATTTAATTCTATATTATTGGTTTTCGAAAATGACAGTTACGGAGGGGGCTGTCGTCTCCACCACCCCCCTGGTAAATCCGCCACTGCCTTCGAACCATTTTTTAGAGTTTCAAGCGTTCAAGAATTCCTTATCTTGTCACAAATTTTCACTTTTTCTTTCTATCTTCACAAACATAGCATGAAACAGCGTGCTTTGGTGCAGAATATTTCATCACCTTTCATATTTAGAATTTAAAATATTAAAAGAAAATTGTGGAGTTGTTATTTATACACACTAACAAAGCGATGTTTTGACTAGCGCTGGGTGGGAACTAGAGCAGTTAGTGATGCTAAAAGGATGAAAGTTTATTCACGAAACTAATATTTAGTAGTAAATAGCGAAGCCGTCATTTTGCGCCACGATTCCTTTCCAAAAGTTTTCGTGTTGTGGGTGAGAAATTTGCGTTAGCTCTAACATTCGTTACTCGAGAAAAACTCGCGTTATAGGCATTTGGCGTAAGTTGAATCGCTTTGGAGCGGAAGCCGACTGTATATGAGAGATATAAATGTTCAATTTTGATTGGGGAAAATGTAAATTTATCATACATTTCACGACAGTATATTTTTGAGCATTATAGTTTAAAGTTGGTTGTATTCAAAACGTTGATCAGAATAAAACATGCGTCTTGTTTTGCCACAATGACTTGAGCAGAAAACGGACAACCAAGTTAGAAAAGTTACTTATTGGATTTAGTTCAAGCACTTCTCTGCTTCCCAAACGTGATGAAATTTTAACTAAATACTGATTTTTTTTCCTTTTGTTTTAGCAAGATTAGTGAACTCCCCCCCCCCCCTTCGATGATGAGTAGTCATTTGATTGTCATCATTTTTATTTGGAGGAGAATGGAATATATACTATAACTACGAGCATTCTTCGGAAGGGCTAGAGAGGTGAAAACCAGGAAAATATGTAGCAAAAAGAGAGATCCAATGGGGTATTCCCCCAAAAATATTTTAAAAATCAATAAAACGATCTATCCTTCCGGGATTTCGTTTCAAAGTTTATTTCAGGTCCGTCATTTGGGAAATCAGGGTGAGGAGGGGCCATTGGAACCCCCTGGATTTTAGAAATATTTTTAAAAAAAGTAGTCTTTTTGTTCGTATTTTTTGTTTGTTCCTTTAAATATTAGGCAAATGTTTGGATAGGTAGCCTCTCCCCCGGAATTTTTCCGGAATTGAAGTTACCAAAACATATTTTAATCAAGTTTTAGTGATTGGGGGGGGGGGGGAGAAATGATTGGGGGTAATATGAAGGAAACTTTGGAAATTTAAGTTTCAGAAATAGAATAGTAGATTATCTTTGATGGCAAGGCGAAACGATCGGAGACCCTCACCCGGAATTTTTTTTTAAATTTAAATCCTGAAAAGGAATGTTTGTACGGTCTTTAATTATGCAAAAGGAATAGAAGGCACTCCTGTGAAATATTTCCGAAATTGAAAGCTTAAAAATCCATTTCTTTGCTATTTTTAGGGAATGGGATAGGGTTCTAGGAACTTCTCGAAATATTTCCAAAATTAAGTCCTGAAAACGCAATTACATGACATCTTTCAGGATGAGGGTTGGGGTTAAGAGACTGTCTCACAAAAAAATTCGATACTGAAGTTCCAAAAAACGAACTTTCAGACAATTTTAGATAATGTTATAGTGAGGTTTTTTTCGACTCTTTCGCGGCAATTTGTAGGGATGCAAGTCCGTAAACCAAAATGTAATAATGCTGAGGGATCATCAGGCTCTTTAAATTCGCCACTACGCTCAAGTATTGATGCTTCTCTAAAATGATTTTTTTCCTCTACATATTTTAGTTTTTAAACTGTTTAATGATATGTTTTTGAATGTGTTCTCTTATAAGAAATTCTTCGCGACTCCCTTGGAAGTCACAACATGCTGGTTGGGAACCGCTGATCTGGAGCATTAGTAATTAACCAAGCTAGTCAATTAATGGTTAAAATATTTTTTTCTCAGTAAATGAACCTGTAAAATTAAATTTAACCTAGAAAAAGGTGATTCAACATTTTATCTGATAACAATTTGCACCAGTAAGAAAAGTGACTTCCTTGAAAACTTCTAGATGTCTCTGTAAGTATATCGTACGTAACCTTCATAATGGTCAAATCAAAACCTTTGTTACAACTTAGTTCAACTTACTGGCTGATGGTCAGTAACTCGCGGATCACACTATAATACTTCCTGTGCAATTTAAATAAACGCTTATCAATATCATGTTTACTTAATCTGTTACTTTTCCAAGTCTAAAACTTTAAAGTATAAAATTGAGATGAAGATTTACTTAATCCATTTGCACAAATTTGACATTTTTATGCTTGTATTTGCAATTTATTCCCAGAATTTTAAGCTTTGTCTTAAAATTTTGATACATTCAAATATAAAAACCATTAAACGTTACATAATATACGAAGTACCTACTTTCTAAAAAAGTTTCGTGTCTACAAGGTAATGATTTGAGCCTATTACGCGTACGCACACAATATGTAAAAATCTTTACTTTTCAAGTTCAATTTTTTTTTTTTTTTTTTGAAAGTTCATATATTATCATACATAATACTTTGCTCTTTGTTATAAAGGGCAAATATATGCACAAAGATGTCACACCTGCGCAAATGGATTGAGCAAGGTTTTTTTAATTAAATAAGAACTATTTTCAGATCATCTTTGTCCTTCGTTAACATTAGAAAATATTAATTACTTCTTGAAAAATAGTTAAAATCGTTGTTGAAATAAAATATCACGAAATTTTAATGATCTCTGTTGCGTCAATTTAGAAAGATATTCATTGCGGATTAGGAAAGATTGTGTGGCGAGCACTCGTAGGCCAACCCTCCAATTCTAGTTCACCCACCTGTTTCTAATAACACGGAAAATACACACGGGGACGTCCTCCCTCCCCCCTTTCTCTTTCCTTGACTACAATCACTGCCGCCTCGAGCCCAAGCTACAAGCACTGACATCCGATATCACTGGCCATCACTTCGGGCACACGCATGGAAAGCCTCACTTTTTCGCAAAAATCTAGTTCATCTGCAAAACTGACTGATGGCGATATTTGTCCGGCGGGATCTCCACGCGATCACGAACAATTGGTTTTAGAGAAAAAAAAATCTAGACTGATTTATGAAGAATATGAAGGAATGAAACTTGTTACAGAAAGTTTATGGTCCATATGGAATCATTTATTAGCATAAAAATGAGAAAAAAGCCGAGCTATTAATAAAATAGACCTTAATTTCACGTATCCTTACTTATTCGAGTTTTTGACGCCATCTATTGGCACTTTAGGCAACTATAAGATTAGTGGACAGAATCGAGTAAGTTTCAGAACACGTGAGCATTGAAAATTTTTTTTAATGATATTTACAAAATATTTCAATTGCAATGCGTCTACATTGTTTCTATGGTTCAGAGAAAAAAATCTCGAATCTCTGTGTTTAGATGATTTTTCATGAATGTGTTTAAGAGAAATATTTCATATTTGACAAAAAGTACTTTTTAATATCATTTTGTGATAAATGTAGGTAACTCAGCAGCAATTTACTTCATGCACGTTGTTTTTTACACATTCATCTGATATAGTAAAAAGTTTCATTGCAATCCGGCGATTAGATTTTTTTTGTCGCTGTTCCCAAAGAGTCAAGTTTAGCATGTTTTTCTACCGGAACAGCCTTAAGTCGGCGAATGAAAAAGAAAAATAAAAAAGAGCGAATCAAGAAAGAAAAAAAAAATCATGAACTTCAATGCACTTCAAGCCACACTTGTAACTTTCAATGCGCCGGGAATCCCAATCTTCTGGAAAACGCAGTCAGAAATATTTTAACCTCCCACCTCATGTATCAGTCAGATTAATATAATTCTACTAACAAGAACACACTCACACACACACACAAAAAAAAAGCAAAAGCAATAAACAAGAATAAATGAGTCCTTTTGCGCAGAGCAACGATTCCCCTACTTGTTTACATAATTAACTTCATGTTTGAGAGATCGAAACCGTTCGAAATAATCACGTAATATCTGAGAATCATTACTTTAAATGCATAGCCGTTCGAATAAATCACTCAAAATGATTGTAAAAAAATAAAAATCGAGAAATCAACCCGTTACACAAATTGAGATCGAAGGGAGAGGGGGTAATAGCGTATCATTTCAATCACTCCGGGAATCCCCCTGAGGGCCACCAAGAGTCAAGGGACCGTTGCCAGGTTTTTAGCCGCCACCCATAAACTTATAAAAGTTTATACTACTCCAAGCCGGGTCGTCCAAATGCCGGGCTCCTAGTTTCTGATAAGCTAACAGTAGTGTTGACAAGCAACGAATACAATAACTTCCAAAAGCCAGGAGGGTTCGCCCCTTATTAAATGATAGGCTTAAAGGCACATTCCTATTTTGAGCGTACCCCTGCCAAAACAACTCGGGAATTCAACTGTTCCAAAAGTTAAGGGTATCCCTCTACCCCCTTTCACTGGGCGATATGGCGCACCCTATCAAATGTTACGGGGCATCCGTCTAGAAAGAGCTCCCCCCAACTCCCGAAATGAGATTTAAAAATCTCTGAAAAAATCACTTCTAAAAATTTCAGTTTCGCAGGCTGCGCTATGGACCCCTCCCCCCTCCCGAAAATGAGATTTAAAGAACCCTCTCAAAAAACTAGACCTCAAAATTTTAGTGGCACTGGCTGCGCCATGCCCCCACCCCTTCCGAAAATGAAATAAAAAACACTCTGAAAAAACCGGCCAATGGCGCAAGTTGCACCATGCCCCCTCCCCCTTTTTAGTATGCACCCCTGTAGCAGTAAACTCAATTCTGGAAAAGCTCAGAAAATGAACTACTTGAGTACTCGATTCAAACGTCTCGAGATCTCGATTTGAAACATCTCGAGATCTCGATTAAAAACATCTCGACATCTCGATTCAAAAGATCTCGAGAAGTCAATCGCTCGAGTACTCGATTATAAAGATCTCGAGAAGTCAATCGCTCGAGTACTCGATTATAAAGATCCCGAGAAGTCAATCGCTCGAGTACTCGATTTCAAAGATCTCGAGAAGTCAATCGCTCGAGTACTCGATTATAAAGATCTCGAGAAGTCAATCGCTCGAGTACTCGATTATAAAGATCTCGAGAAGTCAATCGCTCGAGTACTCGATTATAAAGATCTCGAGAAGTCAATCGCTCGAGTACTCGATTTCAAAGATCTCGAGAAGTCAATCGCTCGAGAACTCGATTCCAAAGATCTCGAGAAGCAAATCGCTCGAGTTCTCGATTTCAAAAGATCTCGATTATCAATCACTCGAGTGATCGACTTGAAAAGTTCTCGATTATCAATCACTCGATTATCAGAAGTACTCGATTCCCGAGATCTCGATTATCAAAAGATCTCGATTATGCCCATCACTAGTGCAGACACACTATTGATGCGTTTTAAAATACTTCTCTGGGTAAATAACTGCAACATTATCTTTCATTTTCACTCTGTAGTTATAAGTAAGTTATTACTATAGTTATTTAAAATTTATCTGATTATTGTTGGATTATTCTACAACAAAACATATCGATGAGTAAACGATCCTTTTACCTCATACAAGGAAGCGTACTAAAGTAGATTTAATTTTTTAGTGTAATGATGTTTTGTCGGCAAATGCTAAACGCAAGAAAAAAATTCTTTTGACTAATGTAATAAAAGCAAATACATGTTTAACATTTTAAATACATGTTTCTGAAAAACTTATATTGATCTTGTTTGTAGGCTGCATACTGGGGGATCAGGGGATCATACTAGGGGGCTGCATACTAGGGGGCATAAAAGTTTTGCTGGGAATGAAGAAGAAATGAGAATGATTTAGTAAACATCGGGTTTGGCACAACTAAACAATCATTGGATTATTAAGCGTCGGGTTGGTATTGCATCAGGTTTGGGTTCTTTTTGAGAAAAATGTCTGGAGGAAGGGGAGGGGCGAACCTTTTGGAAAAGGCCAAATTAAATAAATAAATAAATCATGTGCTAAAGGCAATTGAAAATATATTTTGCTTCCAAATTTCATTTTTTCAGATGTTATCATGTAGTCGAAACTCATGTTTCTAACTTAAAGTAAAGCCTGCAATAAGCTGCGCTTAGTCCATACAGCTGTAATTATTTGATTGGACCAGGTCTAATTCAAAAGTCAACATTGCTCCTTCGAAATCGATCAAACCAACTTACAAACTGGTACCAGGCTCAGTCTTGTTTAAGTTTTTTTGCAAGTTATATTCTATTTTTTTTTAATATGCTTTTTTTCAAGTGCTAAAATAGTGTAAAAAAAGCAGTGCTGCGGAGTCGGAGTCGGACTGGTTTTGGAGAGAAGGAGTCTGAATCGGAATTTGTTGGTTAATAATGACAAGAGTCAGAGTTGGAGTCATTTTCCCCCAATGGCCGTAACACTGCCAGTGATTGCTGGGTCGGAGTGAGAGTTGGAATCGAACTGACGTTAGGGTAAAGGATTCGGAGTTGAGTGCTCTAAAATTTTTGAAGTTGGAGTCGAACATTTTCCCTCCGACTCCGTAGATCTGCAAAAAAGCTCCATGTATGGAAATTTTGGGGTAAGACTTAGAATTTACACTTTTTCCTCTTGGTCTGGAAAGTGAGTGCAAACTTAAAATTTGAAAGTATGACAGATTTCAACTGACATGATCAATAAAAAGTTTGAAACTAATGGTTATGCATTTTCGAATTATGAAAAGTGCTTCAAAAAATTTTAAAAATAAAAAAGGTAGGTATATAGTAAATTAAAAAAAAAAAAAAGAAAAAACCTTACACAAGATAAAATTGGTGCAATTAATGTTAATCACTTTGATACTTAATAAATTTGTTTATTGCGTAATATCGTCGGCACCATGCTGAACTAACGAATCTGAAAATTGGCTCTTTTCAGGAGAGTCAAAACAAAATTTTGTCCATTAGACGCGTTTAGTTATTTTCAATGTATTAATTTTTATAGATAACTTTAAGTGTAAAATATTTTGTTCGAAGTAGTAATAGCCTTTTTTCAGTACTGCGGCAAACCATTGAATTTAAAAAACGAGATTTTTTTTTTGATTGCACAACACACACACATTACTTTCGTTTTGTGCATTCAAAACTTAGAACCAAGTCTGAGAAGTTGGAGTCGGACTGATTTTGAGGTTAAGAAGTCGGAGTCAGGAGTCGAAAGTTTAAAACTTCAAGAGTCGGGGTCGATCATTTCCAATTAAAATCTGCAACCCTGTCAGTTCTTGTGGAATCGGAGTCGAAGGCTTTAAAATTCCTGAAGTTGGAGTCGGTCATTTTTCTTCCGACTCCTCAGTCCTGCTTAGAACTACTGGTGTGACTATTCATTTGTATAATTTCAATCTCGCTCACTACATTTTAATTTTTATTTTCTATTTCAAACATGCTTCGGCGGCCCACACATTTTCTTCCAAATAATCTGTGATTTGCAGGATGATATTTTTAAAAATCTAGGAATGAAATATGTTGGCGGTCCCTATGAAACTATCATGATTAAAAGAAAGAAAGGAAGGAAAAATCATGGATTTATTTTTATACTATTTAATTGCAAAATCCAATGCGACCCGCCGGTTCCGTCCACCACCAGCTAGGCCTAATCGATGTAGACCTTTTATTACCATAGAAAATAATTAAAATCCGTAAAAATTTGCACCTTTTCTAATTTTTTTAGCGCAAAATTTTTATCCGTTTCCAGTTTCTATTTGTTATCAAATAAAATACTTGTAATTGGTTTTAGCAAGCAAGGCTCTTCAAAAGATATTCATTTTTTTCTCTTGATTCTGCTTTTGCAATAACAAAACTTAGTAGTTGTGATTGTATTCTCTTCTTCGTGCTTTCCCAAGTAATCTCGGAAAAATAAAATAATGAAAGAAAATATAAATAAATTTAATTTTATACATGTTCTGACTCGCGAGGTTCATCTTAATATAAAGCTAGGCATCGGGCTCAAGTTTCTTTTGAATTTTTTAACTTAATATTAGTTACTGTTCTTCTGCTTACTTAAGATGTGGATTTCTCTGCTCCCTAATAAATATGTTGATGAGCTAGTGGATGAGCACCGCTATACTCTTGAGCCCTAGAGTTTCCATCCCGTAAATTTGTGTGTTTATAAGGTTTGATTACGGAAGAAGGAGGGGGGAGGAACCCTGAATATCTTAATTGGTCATTAACCTCATCACCCTAACGTTACAATACATGACCTACAATTTTGTTTCTTTAATTTTGGAACTTTTTCGGTTGTGCACCTCGACTCTCACTCCCTACAAAATACTATTACAGATCGATTAAAATCTCGTTTATTGGACTTCAATTTCTTAAAATTATTTGGAGGTGAGCATCCAACCCTTGTCTGCATGAAACCACTGAAGATCATCTAAAATTGCGTTTTCAGAGCTACAATTTCGAAAATTTTCCGGGGGAGGACCCCCCGGACCCCCCTTATTTCTGTAAGAGCAACATTACATTCACTATTACATTAATGTTGTTAAGTTTCTTTCTCTGCATAAACTCTGTAGAGCACACATTTTTAATGATTTTACATCATATTCAGATTTTTCGTAAAATTCTGCTTCTTACACTGTTCTAGTTTATTGATCTCGCGATATGAACCTGCTCACAAAAGCCTAGTTTAATGTTTTTAATTTTAAATTTAATTTTATTTTTCTAATTATTTTATTTTATCTTTATTAAAATTTTTATTGTTTGCTTTTAATTTTTATGGGGAATTCGTGTTGTTAGACGCCAAGAATGATTAGTTTCTTTATCACCTAAATTGGGGGGGGGGGGGGAACTTGCAAACTAAAATTTGGCTATGCCCCCCTGTCGGGAAAGCTTGCCCCTCCGTCGGGGATTTCCTAGCGCCACTACTGGCTCTAGTTGTGTACCTTTCCTTTTGTTTGCATTCGGATGTTCCTAAGGGGGGCTTTTGTCCCTTTCTGGGGGGAAATCATTGTTAATTTCGATGTAAACTCAAGTTGTGTTATAATTTGTCGGACACTTGGCGATATATCGCCAGTCTTTTGGTCGCCAAGTTTTGTCACCAACTTGGCGACATATTTGGTGATTTTTTTCTTTTTTTTTAGATTTGGTTTCAATTTGGCTACTATTGGTGATATTTAGAGAGTAAACTATTGAATCACATTAAAATTGCCAATAATGGGGAAATGACATTAAATTGGAGTAAAAGGAAGTCATCTGATGCACACATCAGCTCGTTTTTTTTTTCTTTTGAAACAATCTTTTTTTCTTCTTCTTCTTCTCGAAGCTCTATGCTCTATTAGTTGATAGATCCATGGTTTTGAAACTTCTTACAGTTGTGCATAAATTTCAGTCTTTTTTTTTTCTTCATACGTTTTTTATTCATTCTAAGTATCATACAGAATGAATACTAATAAATCGTAATATTTTATAAATTTATACTGTTATATATGAAGCAATCATTAAAGTAATAAAATATCTGTGAAATAGGAAATACGTGCAGTTGTAGTTGTAATCTCTACTAATCTCTAAATGTGGAAAATTTGGATGTCTGGATGTTTTTCTGTCTTTTATGCGCTAAGGTACAAGACCGTTCAGTCGATTTGTATGAAATCTGGTACAAAATTCGTTTGTGGCATGGAGATGTCCAGTTCGGAGTCTTTTCTAAAATGTGACTCCCGCTATCTACCAATCACAAAGCGAATAGAAAGAACTAAAGCTTGACCACAAAAAGAAGGCGGGTGACCTTGAAGCGAAATATTAGTATGATCTGTAATAGGTAGAATCTGCCAGAAAGCACCGAATAGTAAGAGGCATCGTCTCGCTAATCCTATCTATTCTAAAATAATAACAAAAAACCTATTGCAAATGATACAAATGATGCTTTTGCTTCAAGGTCATCCGCCATCTTTTCGTGGTCAAGCTATAACGCTTGCCATCCGGGAAAATAAAATCAATAAACAAACCTGATTGCTTAAAAAAAAGAAGAAAAACTCATCTTAATGAAAATGAACTCGAGTACCTTTACCTTCTTCTGGGGATTTTCCTTTCCTTCTTCGTGTTAAATGTGTCTAGTTGTGAGCGAGAACTTTCGGTCAGTTGCAGGAAAATTCGAACACGAAAGTTTTTAATTAAATTGCATCGCATAGAATTACAATGATTTGATAGACGCATTACTTATAATTATGCTGTGCTAGCGTCAGCTTTTTTTTTCTTTCTTTCTTTTTTTTAACTAGCCCAACACAAAAGGTTGCTTTGATGTGTAACCTTGAATTGATTCCATCAAGTTTCATACTTACTGTTCCGTATTTCTCAAATAACTGAAATTTATATCATTTGAAAACCTGTTTTGTTTGTACCGTGGCTACAGACGTATTTAGTTCTTTTCAAGTAACAGAGGTGCCCCCTGCGGGGGGGGGGGATCTTCGTAGTATTCCCATGCTTTTGGGAAGGGCACCCCAGAAGAAACTCCACCAGAACGAAACGAGATTATTGCTTTATGCACTTACATCCATTTTTACAATATCATTTGATTTCAACTCCAGGTTATTTCTACTTTTCTGTCTATCCTGTTGGCTTGTTATTCAAAATTTAAAACTTCGTTAATGTGCTTGAATTTCTCAAAATTCTAGAATACCCCAGTCAGTAAAGGGTATGTGTCGGAACAAATTAGGGACAAGCTGAATTTTTGGCAGTTGTTAGTGCCCAAGGAAGGGAGTATTTTCCCAAAAGTCCCCACCTCTCTCCCTTGAGCTTTCCCCCCTAGCCATCCTTAAGTATAAAATAACAGGTTTTTAAACAAACGCTTATTTCTCCATTAAATATTATTCAAATCTTTTAAACTTAACATAGTTTTAATCCTTATAATATGATAAATGAGAAATTACCTTTAAATTTGTTTTACAATTAGTCCTAGTTTTCAAGGAATTCGAACAAATATGACATTTTTCTTCATTTTTCGTTTTTAATGATGCAATCTTGGGGGCTTCTCACGTCAAATATTCATTATTTGAAAATCATAAGCAGCGTAGTTTTTAGAGCAGCTTCTGAGCTTTCCAAAGTTATATACATATGTAGAATTATACAGTCAAGTTTACGCATGGAACGTGCGTCAAGACGGCAAGCACCAACTTGCTAACGCACTAGAAGCTTTCTTCTTACACCACTCAATAAAAGGTTTCTGTCGGAAGAAATATTAGGGACATTCTGAATTTTTGTCCGCAATTAATACGAAAGGAGGGGGAGTATTTTCTCAATTATATCCTCTCTTTCGGCCCCCTACCAGTCCCCCCTCCATTCCCCAAGTTGATTTTGCACGCCTTTATAATTATGAACGTATCTTGGTCACTGTTCACTCGAAATGCATAAACATTACACTATTTTATTCCTAAAAATCGATTTTGTAATTTGAACTTTTCGGGCAAAATAGCATTTGCTTACTAAATCCCTAAATTACGAAAACATTTAATTTCAAATGTGTATTTTCTATGTATTTTAGAAAACATTACCTGCAGTTTTGTCTCAAAACAGTTGAAGAAAAGTGGTAACACATGTTTTTACCTTTTGGTTAGAACAACCTTTGGTTATGCAATAAATAAATACCTTTGTGCCGAGGAATAACAGGAAATATCCTACGTTGTTTAGCACAAATAAAACAGATTTCAGAATACACGTGTTTCGAGATTTCAAGGAACCCCTTTTTCAATTCAAAGGTGTGAGCTTTTAGATGTAAATACACCCAGTTAAAAGCAATGAAAATGCACAGCAGACAGTTTTAATATCAAAATGAGCAATAACAAAAGCAAAAGAAGACAAAACGGAACTCAAAGTCAAGATTTATGGCATGATTCCCTCCCAGAGAAAACCGTTAAGCAATTAATTTCAGTAAAAAGACCCATAAAATACATGTTGCTGTCAAAATGAAACCGCTTATTAATAAATTAGCAATAAATTTATGTCCAAAAAATTTTACTACGAATCAACTGCCACATTTAGCGAAAGGAAGAATCCCTCAAGTCCTACAGGCTGCCTCATAGTGTGCACTAGCAGCCTCGTGCTGTAGTTGCCGGCGTGGGAGTGTTCCTGGGCGGAGTGGGTGAAGAACGTCGGGAGAGTATTCTCCTGGTAGGGTCACCCAAGGCGTGAAGGCCACTCCAATATGCTCAGCTAAAGCCTGGGGCATCCGACCTAAGTCAGTCCTCCACCTGTTTTTTGGTGTTCAAGTTCTTGCAACTAACGGAGGCTGCTTTCTTTCCCCACCCATGAGGCTGCTTTCTTTCCCCACCTTTACCTGTTGATGCTGCATCGGTCGTCGCGCAGTCATAAAAGGCCCGCGTTCCTGGTTTAGGCAGAGGGCCAGGTTCGATAAGTAATCGACGGTCTCTAAATACTCTAAAGATCATGCAATTTAACATTAACGGAATTTCAACAAGTGCAACGAGGATTAAACTTGATCAGGCACTTGAAATTGCACTGAATGAGGGAGTTCAAATTATAGCCCTGCAGGAAACTAAGTTGAAGACTTACACTTCCCTCAAAATCAAAGGTTACAACATATATAGGGTAGATAGACAGAGCAGGAGTGGCGGAGGATTGGCTTTTCTTCTCAGAGACATCAAATATCGGAGTATAGATATAAATCGAGATTTAATTGATGGATCCAATCTCGAGATTCAAGGTATAAGGATTTTCTGGAGAGGAAGACCACTTAATATCTTCAATATGTACCATCCCCCTGACCTTAATAATCTTCTAATCGATCTGCAAGACTTACTAAATATAGGTACTATCTGTCTAGGAGATCTTAATGCCAAACACCCTTTATGGGGCTGCTCCTTAGCAAATACAAGAGGAAATCAATTACTTGACATGATTGATGACAGAGGCTTTACTATTCTTAACGACGGCACTCCCACTCATTCTTCATATAGTTATAACACGAAAGAAGCTCTGGACATTTCAATCGTCAGCACAGATATCAGTCCCGGATGTAGTTGGACGGTCTTGAACTACTTGGGGAGTGACTATCTTCCAGTATTAATTGAACTGAAAAAAAGACAACTAGTGACCAACAGTAGAGAAAAACAATGGATTTTTAAACAAGCGGACTGGCAATTATTTGCAGAGTCTGTTGACAATGAGTTAAAAAAGAATCCTCTCAGAGACAGTGTAGAATGGAACTGGTGCTCATTTAAATCGGCGATATTAAAAGCAGCCAGGAAATATATACCACGGGGTCAATTGAGGAGGAAAAAACCCTACTTAACTAGCAAATCACCTTTACTACAACCTCTATTGGAGGAACGTAAAAGAGTCCTTGAATCTAAGGGCTCGGACAACGGTAATCTCGCAAGAACTGAATTGAATAAAATCAACGCAAAAATTAAAAGACAATATGCTCAAATTAAACGTGACAAATGGAACGAATTGTGCTCGGGAGTCGACTCAAGAACAGATAATGGAAAACTATGGAAACTGGTTTAAAATATTAGCAAAGAACAACCACAGGTAGAGCAGAGTAACACAGTCCAGAGTGACAGTGGTGAAATGGCCGAGAACGATGAACAAGCGGCCAACCTGTTAAGTTTACATTATCAACGAATAAGTAGATTGAACTTTCCTGACAAAGACATAAAAGTCAAAATCAAGGCAAGCGATATTGTACATGGCAACCATAGCCAAAGCAACATTTTCAGTAAAGATTTTGGCATGAGTGAAGTCAAGGCTGCAGTTAGAGAAACTGGCCTGAATAAATCACCTGGACCTGACAGCATTCATGGTCAAATGTTAGATCATCTTAGTGAATTTGGAAGGCAAAGGTTCCTGGATATTATTAATTGTTCCTGGAATAAGGGACATCTTCCTAGGGACTGGAGGAGAGCGACAGTCATACCTATTAAGAAACCTGGCAAAACCGACAACTCCCCGGAGAGTATCGACCTATAGCCCTAACCAGTATTGCATGCAAAATCATGGAAAAAATGGTTCTGAGAAGACTCACTTTTCACCTACATTCGCACAATCTTTTCCCAGAGGAACAGTACGGCTTCAGAGAGGGACATTGCACTACTGACCAATTACTTTACTCCTGTCAGAGGATTAGAGATGCCCAAAACAGGAAACAGACTAATCATTCAATCGCAGTCTTCCTGGACTTGTCAAAAGCTTTTGACAGAGTCTGGAATAATTTACTAATTATAAAACTATCTAAAAAATTTGGAATTGGTGGTAAAGCTCTTCCCTGGATATACGATTTCTTGAGAAATAGATTTTTCAAAGTGAAGTATAACAATTCCCTCTTTTAGGAGTTTAAGGATCTCTCAAGGGGTACCTCAAGGGTCAGTGCTGAGCCCAACTATGTTCTCACTTTACTTATCAGGCATTGAAAGAATTATTAAGGAAAAATTTGAAGTTGGCGCTTTCGCGGACGACATTGTCCTCTGGAAGTCCGATTCTGACTTGAAGAGCTTGGAGAGTGTCATTAACCAAGTCTTAGAAGACATTCGGAATTTCTCTGATGATCACAAACTGTGTTTTAATCCAACTAAATCTTTAGTAGCCTTCTTTACTACTAACAGAAAGATGTATAATTACCATCCCAATATTTTACTGAATGGTCAGCGGCTGAATGTGGATAAACATCCAAAATATTTGGGATTTGTGTTGGACCCTGAAATACTCAGTTGAAACAGTCATATTGATCATCTTGTGCTTAAGGCTAGAAAGAGACTAAACATCTTGAGGTACATCTCTGGGCGTGATTGGGGGTCTGATGCTAGAACAATCAGAAACACGTATATCTCACTAATCAGACCAATCTTATAATATGGCATCCCAATTTATTGCTCTGCCTCTGCTACAAATCTGCAAAAACTCAAAAAAGTCCAGCTCAGTGCTGCCCGGATTATTACCGGGCTGAGAAACACTTGTCCTAGTGATATTGTGCTTTACGAGGCAAACCTTCAGCCGCTAAGTCTTAGGAGACGAGCATACCTAACAAAATATTACAACAAGCTCAGAGCTCTTGGTACACAAAATCGTACCTCTATTTACTTCGAAAATTGGCGTAATAACCAAAGGCTCAGAAGGAACAGTCCCTTCAGCCAATTAGCCTCTCTTAATAACTTCTTCGTAGTTTTTCTTTTTCTTTTTTTTTCCCCGCCTTCGAACTTGTATTCCTTTTGGGAGTCAAGGCTGGGGCCTCTTGGGGAACCCAGTTCGTCCCTAGTCTCAACTCCAAAATGTCAGTTACGAATTTCGAGTGAATTTTTTTTTACATGTATAACACATAAATAGCCTTCTACACTTACGTCTCTAAAGTTTTAGCAAACATAACCGATACATTTTCATCACACTTCATTCCACTAATACTGATTTCCCACTAGTTGTGACAGCGATTAAATTTCCGTCGCTAAGTTTTCGTAGATGTTGTCCGGTTCATCATACCCCCCCCCCCCCATACACACTTTTATGGTGAATTAATTTTACTTTACAATTTAGGAACCAAAATTAGAAATTATAAAAAAATCAGAAATGTCAAAATTTTTAGAACTTAATTATTTGTTTTACTTTGTATATATGTTTACGAAACATTTTAGCACAACCAGTAACTTTTAGTTTATGAATTCATTGTTTAGATAATAGTGTAAATCAATTGTTACTTTTAAGCAAGCCATATTTGTTTAATGAAATTATTACCAAGTGTTTGTGACATTTCAAAATACTTAGGGTAAATACTTAGGGTAAGTCTAATTCATGTCCAAATGTTTCTTCGGCGAAAGTTATTGTGTACATAATTCATTAAAATCTTAGTAAAAACTTGAGTTAAGCAGTAAGATTTACATCAATATCCATTTTTTTGCAGCCGCTAAAGGTCCATTAGCTTTTAGCTGTCATTTTTTGCCCCCCCCCCCCCCTATAAGCCCCAATCGCCGCCACTAAGCTTCTGTACAGATAAATAAATAAACATAAATAATGTGCGCATACAATGACGTTGTGTAAAACGAATGACGTGCAATGAAGGAGGCGACATAGATTTTATGGTTGTCGCACTCAATGATAAGTCGGCATCATATTAGCTACAGTGGTCGCCGTTTATTTGAATCACGTTTGTTCTGATCTAAGCATTAAAATAACGGTCTTTCAAAAAGAGAGAACCGAAGAAGCAGTCATTACACTATCAAGATCTGAGGGACCGTAAGTTACGTCAAAAACGTTTCCTGTACAAGTAAAATATAATACCTTTTGTTTAACAGTTATTTTTACGCTTGTCAAAGAAGCCAGTGTCAGTTGTATAGGAACTGTCATTTTCTATGAAATTATTCGTTTACTGTCTGTGTTTTCAGACAAAAATGAGGGGAAAGTATTTGATATCAAAGATCGTCAGATAGTAGAACACGTTTCAACTTTGGTGAAGGAAACCAAATGTTTTATTTTCAAAAACTCGAGTTGGCTGTTAAAATGTTCTTTTTCAGTAGTTATTTTAGTCACTTAGCAAAATATCGTGGTTTGTCGCTGACTCAAATCTTATTTTGTGTTAATTTACTTTGTGGATTTTTTTTTTTTTTTTTTTGTTTTGTTTTGCTGTCGTTTTATTTGTTAAACCTTTTGATTTAATATTCAAAACAAACGAAATCATAAGCGATTTCTTAATCCTTGTATTTAATTAACGTATTAAATATACAATGCAACAGATTTTTAAGGTAAAAATCACATTATTTGCCATTTATTAATGGTAAAAATTATATTTTTTAAAGGGGTGACTGCTTCCTTAATTTCAAAAGCAAAGGGGCCTTGCCCCTCCGTTTTTCCAAACTCAAAATCATCGGTCAATTAAAAAATACCAGTATTGATGAATTCACCTGTTTAAACAAAAAAGAATTTACTTAATATGTGCTTCATAGTTTTCTCACGTTATTGTTTGAGCCACGTTATCGTTCCACGGAAAACGGCCATTTTGTTCCGCACGTGACATGCCATATATTTCATTAAAAATAAAACTTTAAAATATTAATGAACGAATTTTTTCTGCTTAACAAATTACAAACACATGCGTGATTTCTTTAGCAAATTATTTCGTCATTACCCTATAAAATTATTACTTTTTAATGAAATATATGAACTGTTACGTGCGGGACAAAGGGTTGACTTTTTCGTGGAATGGCCCATTATCATTTCGCGTCTCCTCTAACCCCCCCCCCCTTTTTGGTGCACCCCCACTCACCAATAATACATTTCAGTAAGAATGATAAAAATTTGTTGAGTAATATTTGTGGGCAACGGAGTTTGAAGTTTGAATTTTATTAGAACCCTAAAGTGTGATCAAACAATGATTCCAACATTTTACTATACTAACATGTACCTGTATCGGTACATTTGTTCTAAAATGACTCACAATTAGGGGTGACATTTTGGGGCCTGTCACAAATGACTTCTACGGTGCCTCTGCCATATTGTTTACTCCTACGCCCCTATATATACTTCAACCCTCATTTAAAAATCTGGGGGACCCCTTCAGAGACTCGGGCCCGGGCCAACAAGTGTCCTTTCTCTCTCCCCCCTCATAGTCTGAAGTTTAGTAATTTCAACAACTTCATTAAAACTGTTTGTAAATGAATGTCAAGTTTAAAGGGGGTTTTTTTAAGGAGGAGAGGACGATACCATGGCACATATTTTCAGTTGACTTGAGCAATTTGCTTTTTTCTTTCACTTCAATGAAATAATCTTAGTTAATGAAAATAAACATTTCTCGATGCTGATGGATATTCATTCGATTCAGTCCTGATTGACAAAAAGTTTTGCTTCTTCGATACAACTAATTGCTGAATCGGAAAGTATCAAAGAGCCACTACAAAAAATTGCTTCACTTAGAAGAGGATTAATTGGAAATCAGAGATATAATTCAATCAAACATTTCCTGAGAGGGAGGAATAGTCGGAACTACTATTTAGCTCTCTAATTATTGAATTTAAGGTTGCTGAAAGAAGAATGCGAATAGGGAATATTTCCTTTTTTAGTTTATTTATGGGTTCAAAATGGCCATTATGTTCTGAATATAATTATGATTGTTCTTAGGTACTGCATGTACTTCAATATTCAACACATTTTTTCAAATCAAGAAAAGAAAATTTACGTACCATAATTAGCGCGAACCATTCACAACTAAAAATTTCAATTGTGCGGTTTGTGCTATGACCCCTCCCCCTCTCTTATAATGGACACTCCTGGTTTATTCTTGCCAAGACTTATTTTCTATTTAAAAAATAGTAATAAAAAAGAAGTCTCATATTCTTCAGAACTTTTGTTTATATTTAATAGTCTGAAATTATTTTCAATTCAAGGCCGTCATTTGGGCAATCAGGGGATCGGGTCAATTGCACACCCGCCCCCCCTCTCTGGCTTTTAGAAATTTAGTGCAATTATGCATTTTACTTTGTTGTTTTCCCTCTTAAACTGTATTGACAAGTCGACAAGCCCTTGCCCCCCCCCCCCCCGTAAATTCCTGAAATGACGGCCTGTTTCAATTCCGTCCATTATGTAAAAACTCATTGTAACAAAAGGTACACCAGCTGAGTTTCTGTGCAAATGAATAAAGCTTGACCCTGCTAAAGGAGTGATTTCACTTAGGAATGTTATTTGTACAAAATCGGTGTAACTAAATGGAAAGCAACTCTTCTTTGTATATTTTCTGAAAAAAGAAAAGAAAAAAAAAAGAAAGAAAATCTTGATGTGTCATGTAAAAATTTAATTTGAATGGGCATCAAAATTCATGCCGCTCGCCTTGTCTAGTATTCAGAGAAGTCTGACTGCGGTGGGGAGGTCCCGGGTTCAAATCCCGGATTGGGCATGGATGTACATTCTCTCTCCTGTCCTTGTCCTTTGTGTGAATGGTTTCTTATCCTATAAACGGGTCCCTTATGTCATGTGTGTGCTGTGGAAGTCGGACTTCACACCAACAGAACAGTTGGAAAAGTGAAGCAGCACACCCCAATTTGCCAGCTTAGCTGGCACACAGGGCCTGATTACTGAATAGGCTAACTAGGCCGTGGCCTAGGGTCCCCGATATTAGGGGCCCCCAAATGGCTGAAATTACTTTAATTTATCGCTGAAATTGTTACAGCCAACGACTAAAGTTTTGAAGTTTTAATACAGGTGGCCCCAAAAAACCATTTCGCATAGGGCCTCTCGACATCTTGATCGGGCTCTGCTGGCACACGACAACAACATCAAAATTTATTTGTAAAAAAGTTTCAGAAAAAAAAAAAAAAAGAAGAACATCATTGAAGCATCAGAAGAAAGTAACTTCTCCATTAATGCTCAGAGCAGTGATCAAAATGTTTGTGGTCTTTAAAGAGCTGTATTTGTTTCAACTGGGTTAAATATAACACTCTTATCTTTTCGCTGTCAGAATGTAATTGTCACAATTTACGAGTAATGGCCGTCTCCCCCTCTCATTGCATTTTATTATTCCTACATGGATTCGTCCTTGGGAAACATTTCCATCTGCCAAGCAGGAAGTCGCTGCTTTAGCAACAAAGCTGTACGCGACATGCGACGAGTCAAGTCAAATCAAATCTCGCTCTCTCGCATCGCCGCCGCGGCGGTTGCCATGTCTCGCCGCCCCGCAATGGCATCGCGCGACTAGGGAGGGGGTAGATCATTCAGTGTTGCGATGGAGACGGCACCTGTTGATCGCGGTGGAGGCAAAAGATGGAAATTCAAATCCGACGAGCGAATCGGCCCTCCACGTGTAAGCGAGAAGTTGTTGTCGAATTTGAAAGAAAATCACCCGCGACCGGTCAGGTGTCTCACCCCGGACGGCGGGAAATCTCCGAAGGTCTATCTCCCGCCCGGCTCGCCTGTGTTGGAGGTGAAGTCGCGATTTACCTTTGGAACGTCGACGGAATGTTTACCGAACGGCGATCAGCAGATAACGGCGAAAGAAGGATTGGTGCGGACCTCGTCATTTCTATCTCAACGCGGCGCCTTTCATCTCAATCTCAATGAGTCCGCGAATCTCCCGAAAAGTGTGCCCTTTGGTCGCAGTAGGAGAATGTCGCGGTCTTTGCCGGAACTGCGGGACATTCAGTTTGTTTCTGTTTTGCCCGATTTGGAGGAGGAAGAATCGGAATCCTCCGAATTTCAAGAAGAAATCGTGTACGAAAAGCCTACTCGGGTGCCCTGGCATAGGAAACTTGATTTCTTGTGGTGCAGTGTCTGCCAAGCCCTTGGATTGAGTAATATCTGGAGATTCCCATATTATTGTTACAGCAATGGGGGTGGTAAGATTTTTCTAGAACTCTTCGTTACATTACATCTGACCCTCTTACTTCTACTTGTCATTAATTCTGGTTATTAAATTTATCACTAAGAGGTTTTCTACTGAATTCTATGGAAAAAAAATGAATTTTATAAAATAATACAGTGGTTAATTACAGCCCTGTCGATTTAGATCTCACTTTCTATTGCTTTTATAAAATTTCTATAGTCTTCTTTACAGGATTTCACTTTAACTTTTTGTAAAATATCCATTTTTTCTCTATGACAATTTCTATTTAAAATCTGCAATGCAAATTTTCAATGCGAGTAGTTAGTTCTATGTACTACAGAAATTCTATTAAAAAAAAAACTTCAGTACTTCTGCAAATTTCGGTAGAACTGTACAAGATGAACGCTTTTTGTAAGAGCTTGCAGATTCGACAAAACTGATTTTGTAAAATATTTTTAAAGTGTCAACAAAAAATTGGAAATATCTGATGTTCAAAACATGGTTTGTTGATTTAAATCGAGTGATTAAAAAAAATCATTTATTTTAATCAATTGATTTGAATCAAGGGATTTTATATAAATCATTAATTAAAATCAGTTGGTTGTATTTTTATAAATTAATTTTGAAATTTTAGAGTGTATTGCTGTAAATTTAACTACACTGCATTATAATACTATCTTAACTTGGACAGGCAAAACTACATTACATAGATCCTTCTTTCTGTGTGTGTAGCAGATTTTCACTGTTGTGGGATTTTGGAGTAAAAACAATATTAAAATATTGCTTTTACTCCAAAATTAAAGTTCAGAATAAAACAAAAATTAGCAGTTTTTCTTATACCTACACCAAGACTAATATAGTTAAGAAAAGTAATTGTTCAACATATTATTTTACACTAAAAACATATATGATGATGTAAATCTTATCTCTAAACAAAGCATAAAACAAAATCATATTTTATCTAAGCATTATAATGCATTTATACATTTTTAAAAATATATTAAATAGTTAGATAACTTAATCTTAAAAGTAGGCAGAATGGATTCATCTGTTGTATAAAATATATTATGTTTATAAATGTATAGTAATTAATCTCAACATTTTTTTTAATATTTGAAAAAAAATCAACAAAAGCTGTTTTAAGTAAAAAAAATCCCACTTTTTTGATTAAAAAAAAATTACCAAGCCTCCTTCCAAAAAAAAATGTAAATATTTCTGTGGAAATAAAGAAAAAAAATTTTTTTTTGTAATACAGCTAAGAGGGGGAGAGAATACAGTGGTAGTTTTACACCTTTGGTGGCCTGTGCATTTTCAGGGCTTTCTCCAACATTAATGTTTTTTCTTGTGCAGTCAGAACACCCTCATATCTGCCCCTGTGTGGGAACCACCCATAACTCCAAGGTCAGTTCAGGTGCGGATACAGAAAACAATTTCAGGAGTGTCATGATGACCCCCCCCCCCCCAGAACAAACCTACGGTATCAAGTACGAAATATTTCTGAAACTGCTTGGGGGGTCAATAAAAAGCACCAAATCAGCCAATAAGGCAACTAGGGATAAAGGTTGCAAATTAACTGAAAATATACTGTAATCATTTACATTTTATGTTTCAAGTGTTTGAACACAATGTGAGCAGATACTATTGTCGAGGATTTAAGGGGGGTCATGACTCCCATGACCATCCCCTTGTATCCACCTCTGTGTTAGTTATGGAGAGAGAGTTGACTGTTTATGTAAGAATAAATATTTTTTTACCAAAATTACTCCTCCCCCAATTAAAAGTATACTTGCTGATAGAAGAATCAAGGTAAAGAATTTGTCCATAACTTTGCAGTTGATTTTTTTTCAGCACTTTTTTGATGGAGATGTATTAATTATTTTAATTTGATTTCTGTTAATTTATGCAAGTAAAGATTTTTCATTCACTTAAGTTTTTTAGTCATACTATAATCATAAATTTAAGTTAATGTACAAAATGAATGCCTTATTTTAGGATCATTTGTGTTCCCATACATTGTATTTATGGTGGTTTGCAGTGTCCCTCTCCTCTGTATGGAGCTAGCTGTGGGACAAGTCACACAATCAGGACCTATTTCAGCATTTGGACAGCTTTGCCCACTAATGAAAGGTATTATTTTATCTAATATAGTAAACAGCTTTATTATTCAGAATGTTTTAAATCTTACTTGAAATCTTTAGCAGACACTACTGAAAAGGGGGAAAAAATATGTTATTGATTTAGTGTAAAATAATTCTAATGTTATCAAGCATTTTCCAGCCCATCTTCTGTATTCTAATCTTCAAAAATAAATAAATAAATAAATAAAAAATATTTTTCAGCACTTATCATCATAATAAGCAATGTGGAACCTTGGAACAGCTTACCGGAAGAGGTGGAAATGAGCAAGGGAGTAGATAGTTTTAAGAGGGCTATTGATCTTCACTGGGGATTGTAAATTGACTAGGACCAGTCTAGCTGGGCCCAGAGCCTGTTGCTGGTCGTCACATTTGTATTTGTATATGATGTCACTCTTTGAGTGGGGAAAGAGGGTCATGAAAATGTGAGTTTGTGACAAGAGGGGGGGGGGGGGCAACAAAAAGGGAGAGATCACATTTTTTTTTTAAATACGAATATGTTTGTGAAAAAGTGTGATACCTGACAAGGGAAGAGGGAGTTAGGGGTAAGGTGAAGTGTGATGAAGGAGGAGGGTGTCAAAAATGTAAGAAAAGGTCAATAAGTCATCATTTATGGACAGCCCCTAATGATTTTAACTGAATTTTGATAAATTAATGCATACTTAAAACCCACTAAGTGCCAAGTCTCCCATTTTGGGAACCTTTGATTAAGATTTTTTTCTTCATCAAGTAATTAAGATATCATTTTGAAATTATTTAAAATTGAATGATAGAGTATCTAACTTTATTGGTAATTTTATTAAAAGGTTTAAAATGTAAAATAATAAAAAAAAATTTAAAAAAACCTTCAGTTTTTCAAAAATTTCTTGTTTTTGCATTACACAAGAAAAAAATTCCCCCAAAATTATTTATATGAATGCAGAAAACTAGAAACATAGAATATGAAGCTCAATAGAGCTTTTTTCCAATCACAATAAACAGGGGTCAAGAAAAATAATTCAAAGTAGTTTTATAGGAGTTTATTTACTGAACTCTCAAAATGGGAGACTTGGTGTGTTCTGATTAGCAGAGCAAGGCATGGCTAGTAGAAATAGTCTTCAGACATTTTGCATGAATGAACTCTCCCCTCTTTTATTTCTCCCTGTTAAAGCCACAGCTCTCTTTGTATTTTCTCATTGTGAAACAATCTCTTGTTGTTCAAGGTCAAGAGCAGGTGCTTTTATCAAAACAAGTGACATTCCATTCGTTTAGAAGAAAGTTCTGGAAAAACAGGTGTGCCAATCCTCCCTAAGGAGGATGACACATTTCTCTGAATTTCTACAGAGCATGGAAGAGATTCCCCTAAAATGAGACCAAAGATCACTTTAAAATTATTCTCCCCTCCCCCCACCCTAAAAATGTCAGTGCCATGCACCCCTTCCCCCTGAGGGCACCCTTGAAATAAATACAATAAAGTATAGGTCAAAAGCTTTCAATAAGGGAGGTTGTATTTCAATAGAGAAATTCCAATAGAAGATTTTAGTTTTTTGCATTTTTGACAACAAGCATTAAACAATACAGAGATAATATATTTTAGCGTATTACAAAAAGATGACTGCAGTATCACTTGTTTGTGAACCTCTAGATTCTGTTTGGATAATTAAGAAGAAAAAAAAAGGAATCAAAATTGCTTAGATCACAGATAATGCGATAACGGTCTCAATTTGTATTTTCACAATTTATTGTAATATGTTGGATAAAATCGGTGAAGCTAGAACCATTGCTAATTTCTCAACTTGAAACATGCAGGCCATTAATCTCTGAAACCATTATGATGTAAATCATTTAATCAAACATGTAGTGAAGCAACCGAAATGTAGACTGAAAAAACCCTCGCTTATGATGAAACAAGTACACCCCAAACATACCTTAGTTCCGTTTTATACAAGTCTAGTGCTTCAGGTCATTGTCATTTACTGTTACTCGATCCTCGACATGGTTACATGAAGAGACCTACCACTTCTCTTTTTGTGTATGTTAAAACCTAAGACTTTTCGCTAAAAGAAATTAAATTGTGTGAGCAAAATTCCGTTTTGTACACAAATGCAGGGCCGGATTCAGGGAAGGGCAGGTGGGGCCCCCCTCAATAAAATTTTTACAAAATATCCTAACTTTCATGGGTCAAAAATACCAGATATATACATATATACATCAAAATATTCAGATATATGTCAAAGTATCGGATATTTTCAAAAATATGATGATCTTTTTAAACCCTGATTAGGGGCTTCCACTCCTTCGTTGCCCCGGGGCCTCCACGCTTCCAAATCCAGCCCTGCACAAATGTATAAGAAAAAGGAATGAAAACCAGGCTTAGCTCAGCGTACCTGCAGAGCGGACAGGGGGGGGGTTGGGGGGGGGGAGCACGTCCCAAAAGGGCCCAACAGCTCAAGAATTTAAAAAAAAATGAAAATGACTATCACTAAGACTTATTAACGTTGCAAATATACACTGCTGGCCTCCACATATTTTGTTGCAGGGGGGCCTAAAATTTATAGATCCGGGCCTCATTCAGTTTTAAACATGCTCGATCTTCTTGACTGGAACCAGCCTAGCTGGGCTATAAGCCTGTTTCTGGTCATCATTTTTTTGTACTTTTATTATTTTTCAAATTACTTTTAAATTTTCTGTATAAAACTTGCAAATTAAATTACATAAATCTGGTGTCTTTTCTAAATTCTATTAATGTACATCTTTCTTTCACTAGGTATAGGTGTTGCAAGCATGATGCTATCATTTTGGCTTACTGCCTATTATAGTGTGTTGACTTCGTGGACTATGTTTTATACTTTTAATTCATTTTATTCCCCACCGAGATGGACGAGATGTACAAATACATGGAACAGTGAAATATGTCATGAATCTACAGAGTCTGTGTTACAATCAACTGACTCATCCAAGTCAACTTTACCACAGTTGACGAGTGAATTACCTAATCTGACAGATGCCACGCTGACTTTGGTTACATCAACTCTAGAACCTATTTTAAACACAGAAGCTAAGTCAACTTTACAAAATTCTAAAGAGCTGGATCCTGATAAATTTATGAGCTTAAACATTTCACATCCTGCAATGGAGTTTTTAGAGTAAGTTATTTGGTATATTTTATTTGGTATAATTAATTTTTATGTAGCATGTATAGTCTTAGTAGGAGTAGTCGATTTTTGTTGGTCTGCTTTTCTACTTTTCATTTAAAAAATGAAAAGTAGAAAAGCAGACCAACAAAAATCGACTTGTCATCGACAATGTCAATCGACATCTTGTCAAAATATTAAATGAAGTTTCATTTTGTACACTGAGTTTCAGTAATATTTTTCATAAGATTTTTTGGAAAATGTTCAATTCTTACTCAACTTACTTTCTATTAATTTTTTAACAGATCTTAGTAAAGTGGGATAAAATGCGCCGGGTGTTGGTCTGCATTACAAAAACAACTTCTGTTACAGTTTTAATGATGAACATTACCCAATATTTTGTAACTAACTTTTTTTTTTTTTTTTTTTTTGCGTTTATAATGAAAAAGCATGAAGCTCAAAGGTCAGTATTTTATATTAAACCAAACCAAAAACTAAATAGACCAACTGCTACTTTTGTACTATTTATGGCAGAACCATCAACATATTCTCACAAATCAGCATAACTTGGGTCATCAGCAATTTCACTGCTGCTAATAGGAGAATCAGGGCCGATCCTAGCAGGTGTGCAGAGTGTGCGCCGCACAAGGGCGGCTAAAGCAAGGGGCGGCCGCAGGCCGCATCATATATTTCTTATAATCAAGCAAAATTCCTCAAGAATTTATCACAAGATAACTTATAATAAGTAGAATAAATATGCTGATTTTTAAATGTTCAATTGTCAAAGTATGTGTTCATTTCCCGACAGCATAGCATAGTTTAAGAAAAGTAGAATGTTAGGGAACATTGTGCTGGTTCATTGTCCATTAATATCTACTCTTAACACACATGCTTCATTTGGTTTCAAAGTTTGTGACAGAACCGGCAATCAGGCATGGATACAGGGCAGGGGAAAGGTCCCTTCTGAAGCATGAAATGGTGCCGTCATAAAGGAGCACCGAGGGCGGCCACTAATGTTTACCCCCCAAGCTTTTATAGACCTAAACAATGAGGACATATTTTATTTATTTAAAAAAAAGCTATACTGATTAGATACTCTCGCAAGCGTTTCAAACAACAAACTATGTAACTAACTCTGTGTTTAACAATGGTAGATGCGTGGAGAAAAAGTGGAAAATTGAGATTCCCTTGAGAGTAACATATATGAATGACGAACTAAAATGTTGTACTTTTCCCCCTTTACGACAATTTCTTGGATTAAAATCTTGAATGAACTGCCCGATTTCAGATCAGGTAGGAGGACAGGGCCCTTGCTCCGGGAAGCAAAGCTCCGAAACGAAGATCCAAAAGGATGCCTTGACCTCCTTGAGGAAACTAAAGAAGGCTTAAAATTGAGTTTCTAGGACTTTACTTTCGGAAAATTTCGCTGGTTGAACCATCAATCTTAAGGATCCAATTAAGTCTCTGATTTACCTCTTCCACCTTAACTCAATCAAACATAGCCTAAAAATGTTGGCTCCAAAATCCAAAATGTATTTTCAGACGACAGCCCTTCATCCTATCATCAAACGTCATATAAAATGGCTTTGGCATTTTTCGAAATTTTTGCACTAGAGGACCCCGAAATCCATTCGCAAACATTACTACCAAAGACCAGAGTAAAGACAGACTCAATTAGCGTCTTTAGAGAAGCCCCTAATTCCACTCCCTCTCACTTAACGTATTGAAAAACAAAACTAAAATTGCGTTTTTCAAACATCAGTTTCAAGAACTTTTGGTGAAAGACCCCGGATCCCTCTTTTCTCCAACGCAATCACTATACCTGAAAATTTCGTTTTTAGACGGTTCCGTGGAGCCATGGCTTCCTGCCCAAACTAGCCTGAAATTGACTTCAGTTTCAAAAACACAGTTTGTGAGGGCACACTGAATCCCCTCCCACTCTTAGTCCCATCGTTATCAAACAATCCTTAAAATACGATTTTGGGACTCATATTTCTAAAGAATTCCGGAGGAGAACTGCCAGGCTTATGGTAACTTTTCACGGCGCTAGGGCATATCCATCAATCGTTGAGGTGAGGTGGACAAAAGTCTATAGCTATATTTTTCAAATATTAATGTTGAAAAATATTCGAAAGATCCGTAGAAGCTTCCCAGTTTACGTCACCAAAGATAATATAAAATTGCGATTTTAGAAATATCCGCTTAACAGCTTCAAAATCCTTCCTTCTGAAAAATTTCCTATTATGGATTTGAGTTCCAAAAAATATTTTGGTTCGCAATATTTTCACGTTTCCCCTATTGTTTTCAAATCTAGATAAAAACGGGTTTTTGAAAAAATAAAGCCGAGAAATTACCGGAGGATAGCTGCCAGATCCCCTACTGTCACCAAAGATGGCCTAAATTTAAGTTTTAAATTTATATTTCGAAATCTTTCGATGGGAGACGATTGAATATCCCTCCCTCTTGCAACGTCAACAAAGGTAACCCAAAATTTGCGGGTTTAAAATTTCAGTTTCAGAGATTTTTCGGGAAGAACGCCGAACCTTCCTAAGCTACGGTCTTAAAAAATAGCTTCAAATTGATTTCAGTTTTGCAAGAATTTTAGGAAGAAACTGCAACATTACTTTCACCTAAAGTCTCGAAAAAGTTCCTAAAATTGCGATATTTGACGTCAATTTCGAAAATTTCTCCATGCACCTTGAATATACTTGACTCTTTTGTCCTTGAAACCAAACACAACTAAAGATTAACTAAAAAATATTTTTTCATACGCCAATTTTGATAATTTTCTTGGAGCAATCCTCCTCCCCTGAACCCCTGACACCTCCCCTTACGCTTCCCCTTCCTCTGTCCTTTCTCTGATGTCACTGAAGAAAGACTATAAAATGCAAAAAGTAACAACGTATAAAAAGCACAAATTCGCAGATGGTAATCTGCGAATTTGTGCTTTTTATACGTTGTTACTTTTCGTTTCTTTGCAACAGCACAGAGATATTTATTTATGTTACTATAAAATGCGTTTTTACGACTAATAAATTTTGGTATCTATTACTTTCTTCAAAGATATAAATTGTACTTAAGGAGTTTCTTACTATAACAAATTTCTTCCTTTTTATAAGATCATTATTCTGTCCCCCCCCCCCCCTTTTTTTTAAAAATTTGAACTTGGCATAAAAATTTAAAGAAAGATTTATATAGACGTTAAAGATTAGTCAAAAAATGCAAATTGCTCTTGAGGGGCGGCACATTAGGTCTTTGCACATGGGCGGCCGACACCCTAGGATCGGCCTTGAGGAGAATATTGCTTTTCGAATTCATCTAAAAATTTTCATTTTTTGTGGGTTGTCTCTAAGCACCTTTGTACAACGGTTCTTAGTCTGAAAAAATGCTGTCATATTTTTTTTTCTTTACAACAAAAAATAAAGAAACTACTAATGGTTATGAACTAAAGAAATTTACTTTTGGAGAGAAATTCAATTTATTGCTCCATTCTTCATGAAATTCATTAAAAAATAAATCAAGTTGCAGACCAATGAAAATTACTCAGCACTGCCAAAATGACAATAAAATTTGTTTAATATCACTATACCATGTGATTTCATTCAAGGATTTGTTGAACTATTGGTGCTATTTGTTAAAAATAGCACCAATATGACCATTATAGTACTACTACATTACTAATTATAGTAATGGTCATAAATTAAAATACGAAATATTATCAGTAATTAAAATTACCAAGTCCCTACATTGTAACACTTCCATGTAGCATCAAATTAGAAAAAAAAAAATCTTTATTACTTATTTTTTTGGAATGTCTGATAATGGGAAATGTTTTACGCTTCCAATTTTATTTTATTTTCATGCATTAATGTGATATTTTTCCATGAGCATTATTTATTATGAAATTTTTAAGGTGATTGAATGTTGCAAAGAGAAAAATTCCAATGGACTTAAATATTTAATTGTTTTTTCTACTTTTATCTTGTCTTAAAGTTTAAAAAAAGTTTGATTCCTGCTACAATTTTTTTTCCATTATGTTTGATATAAGTATTCATTTTTATCCTTTTTTAGTGTTAAAATGCTGGATAAAAGCAATAGTATTGAAGAATCTGGCGAACTTAGATTTGAACTTTTAGCTTCTGTGCTCTTTGTTTGGATACTAACCTACTTTGCTCTTCGAAAGACAGATTTTTTTCGAGGAACTACCATTTATGTTTTAACAGTGACATCACACCTGCTATTGTTTAGTGTCTTTTTACGTACAGTTGCTTTAGATGGGGCTAAAAATGGCCTCAAACACTTGTTTGTAATTGATTGGGATACCATGTTGGATCCAAGGGTGAGTATTTATGCATTCTGCTCTGATATTTGTATTTGTACTTATAATTAGTTTTAAATCTCTTTTATTAATATTTTTGAATTTCTTACAACATCAGGGTGGCGACAGATCAGGGAAATCAGGGAGATCAGGGAAAAGTCAGGGAACTTTATTAATCAGGGAAATATCAGGGAATTTTGAAAAAATTACAAAAAATCAGGGAAAATTGATTTTATGAAGAAAAAAAAATCTTTTTGCTTTACAAAATTAAGTACTTTAATTCCCTACGAATTTTCCGCCAATTATCTGTTCAAAAAATAAAGTAAAATTAATGAGGTGCGATTGTAAACTGCCGCATTTGTGCATCTTTTTTCCTCAACGTCAAAGTATTGAATCTTACTTATTAACCACAGGATGAACTTCCTAAGATTGCTTCTGTGTCTGTTAGGTTGTTTATTTTACCTAGCTTGTAATTTCCTTTTACGCTTTCAATGCTACGTAAAATAAACAACCATACAGGCAAAGAGGAAGCCTTCATTAATGCCTTAGCTCCTTGACTTTATTCCATTGTCCAGTGTCTTTCGTCCATAAGCTCATTACGTTTTGCATTGAGAAAGGCGTTCCCTGAAACGCCAAAACACGTGTCTGCTGAAATCGGCAATTTGTGCTTTTTTGATGTTGTTTTTTCTTACTTTAAATATCTTTATTTTTTATTGTTAAAATGCTGTATTCATTCATTAAAACCTATGTTCTTGATTAGAGAAAAGCTCCCTATTAATGGATGTCAAATGGTTTCATCTGTTTTGCATAAATATGTCAATTAATTATATAAGAATAACTACATTACTTCTATTCTTTCACTATTACTTGTTATTATTGCAACAATTATTATACTGTTTGGAAACTTAGTTCAAAATAATTTCAATTACTTTTTAGTTCTATCATAAATACACATATGTTTTTAAGAGTAATTTTAATAGTTTCTTAAAATTCTTATGCTAAATGGTTTCTGGAAGTAAAGTTTTTTTTTTTTTTTTTAATTTTCTCTAATCTTTCCATGTAGAAAAATTTAATATACTGTTTTGTAGGGGGTTTTTTTCCCCAAAAAATTGACTTGATATGTTTACAATACTGCATTTTATACAAACATACAATGGATTTCAAGTAGAGCAAAGAAAGAAAACCATTATTATTGGTAATGTAAATCAGGGAAATTTGGTGAACTTAATCAGGGAAATCAGGGAAAAGTCAGGGAACTTTTTTTTCACAGTTCCTGTCGCCACCCTGGTTTCTGGCATCTTTGGAGTCATACGAATGCCTAAACTTTTTGGAACTCGCTGACTGGTTGCGACGAATGTTAGGTTCTTGGATAAACTTTTATAAGCTCCTGTAAGCATTCCTGCCCTCGCAAAGAAGGCGTAATCATCTCAGCTTTCTCATTAAAATGTTAGCAAATATTTTATAATCCTTCTGTTTCATTGTTTTACAATTAATAATTCAACCATTAATTGTTATTGTATAAGAGGTAAGAGGTTATTGTTCAACTTCTTCAAACTGCGCCCGTCAGGTGATCAGTGAACGGAATTCTGGCCTGTGGGCTCTTTGCAGTTAGACAGCCCTGCTCCAGATCATTGACAAGACAGTTGGCATCAGTTTTATTAGAACTACCAATTACTTAATTTAAATTCTAAAGGAAAGGTAGCAAACTTGTAAGGTGCTTCTTTATGCTACCAGAAATTTCTGCTTGTACAACAGGCCTGTCCTTCTTTAGGGGTCAGGAGAAAACAACTGCACCCCCCCCCCCCCCCGCGCCATAAAATGACGGGCCTATCTTACTGATTGAAATTATTGGCTCTGGGTGAGGGAAAGAGGCTCAAGCCACCCACTTTCTGTATCGCGGATTGTTATTTATTCTTTTAAATTTCAATACTTTTTCACAATGTAGCAGAAACTCACCTGAACATAAACAGTCGTTTTCAACCAAATTGGTAACCAAATAATTTTGAAAGGTTCAAAAATGTTTCAAATATTTACTTGAAATGAAGTTCTTAGAGTTGTGAAATTTGACTTATTTCATTATGAGAAGTATGCAAAGCTTTGAATTCTCAAGTTGGACTTATACAAATACAAAAGTGACGACCTGCAAGAGGCTCTGGGCCCAGCTAGACTGGTCCTAGTCAATTTACAATCCCCAGTGAAGATCAATGACCCTCTTAAAACTATCTACTCCCTTGCTCATTACCAGCTCTTCCGGTAAACTGTTCCAAGGTTCCACTACCCTGCTAAAATAATAATTTTTCCTAACATCCATGTTAGCCTGAGATTTAAATAGCTTAAAACAATGACCCCTTGTCCTGTTTTCAGTGCTAAACTTCAGCCCCGTAACATCTTTCATTTTAATAAATTTAAACAACTGAATCATGTCCCCTCGGTCTCTTCTTTGCTCAAGACTGTACATTTTTAGCCTTCTAAGCCTGGAATCATAGTCTAAGTAAGAAAGTTCATTTATTAGCCTTGTAGCTCGCCTTTGAACCCTTTCCAATACATTAATGTCTTTCTTAAGATAAGGAGACCAAAACTGAACAGCATACTCCAAATGAGGTCTTACCAAACTTCTATATAAGGGCAGAAGAATTTCTTTAGATTTGTTTGAAATAGATCTATTGATAAATCCAAGCATCTTATTGGCCTTGTTACTAGCAATGCTGCACTGTTGGCTAAACTTTAAATCCTGACTTATTAAGACCCCCAGATCAGTAACTTTGTCTGCCTGACTAATGGCTGAACCTTGCAAATAATAACTTGTACACTTCTTTCCATGCCCTAAATGTAGCACTTGACATTTCCCAACATTAACAGCCATACCCCATTTATCAGCCCACTCTGTAATATGATCTAGATCCTCTTGCAGCTGTTTTGCTTGTTCTTCATTTCCTACAGTCCCCATAACGTTGACATCATTAGCAAAACAATTCATGTTCCCAGAAATATTTTTGTAAATATCGTTCATAAAAACATACTTCTGTATTTTTTATTTAAAAAAATTACACGGAATACGAAGAGTAGGAAAAAACTTTAGCCATACATTTTCTTTAATACAAAACTTCTTTTTTTTTTGTCAAAATCTGAATGTTGAAAATATTTTTTGCATCATATATCTTTTGCCAAATATACTTTAACATAGTCAATTTACAGGTGCTGTTATATTCTCTAGCTCAAGCATTTCATTCATTGGGAGTAATCTTGGGTCCAAGCATTTTAATGGGCTCTTGCCATAAGCAGCATAATAATCTCTTAAGGTAAGTTTTTTTTTTTTTTTGCTTGAGGACAGCTTTTTTTTACAATTCTCTATTTTCCTCACTTAGAACGTTTTAACTTGTGTAAATAAAGCAAAATTAGGTCACAAATTAAACTCAAAAATATTTAATTTAAGATACAGTAAACAAAATAAAAAAAATATTGTAAATATTTAAAATAAAATTATTTTCAAAGAAAAGAGTATTAAAAGATTCATGTGTGATAACATTTATATTTCAACACCCACATCTCCTTCCTTCTTTCTTCACATGATGGATATTTTCATTCTGCTAACAATTGATAGTTTTGTCTTTTTGCTCCATGACAGTTACTCAGCTCTTAATTTAAAAGTTGGGTGCTTTCTGTCTATATAATATATATTTTTTAATAATTTTAATTAAATTCTGTTTGAAATAGTAGTTGAAAACTAAATTGTGTTTTAGTATTTAAAAATAAAGAAAAAACATATATTTTAGGATTTTTTTTAAAGGGGTTCAACATTTTAATAAAAAAATGAGAAACTGAACACAAAAGTAATTTTTGTACTTGTTATTAACTTTTTAGCAAAAGATTATAAAAGTTGTATCAAAAAAGAAGAAATATTTGATACATAAGTTTGTTTATTTTCATTTTAAATGATTCAAACTTTTTTTTTTTTTAAGGAATACATATGATGTTATATGCATGAAACACCTTTTAATTTTACTTGTTATGAAACTAAAAAAGTTCTTTTCAGAAAAATAAATAAATAAATAAATAAAATACTAAAAACATCTTTTTTAAATGGGTATGGACGTAGCATCAATGCAACACAAAACACTGATAGAGGCTCAATTCAATCAAAACAAAAAGTCAGAGAAATGAGAAACATGTTCAGAAGTTTATAGAAAATGACCAATGCAAAAAATTAAATCAATAGTTTTTTTTGTTATGAAAGTAACAAAGTTATTTCCAAAAAAAAAAGATTGCAAATATTTGTACTTTTGAATCTAAAGCTTGGTAATTTCCCAATAGAAAGCGTGGAGGAAATGAAATATCTTGGAGCTATCATTGATTTTAAATTCCAATGGGAAAAGCACATTTCTTTTCTTTCGAGTAAGATTGAGAAGCTTATTTGTGCATTTTATTGTATTTGTCGAAACAACTATGGAATTACCATGGACACTGCGAAACTCATTTATAATCAAGGGCTACTGCCGGTTATCTCTTATGCCTCATGCATCTGGGGGCACAGCTTAAAAAAGAAAATAAATCGCAAAGAAATCAGAAAACTGCAGAGAAGAGCCCTTTTGAGAATCGTCAAAGCTTACCGAACGGTGAGTTACGAAGACATTTTTGCTCTGGCCGGTGCGCCTCCTTTGGACATAGTCATTTGCAACACGATGCTTGCTCGAGATGCTTATCTCCGCTCCGTTCGGGATGTTCACTTAAATAGTACTCTCTCTCCCTCCGATCTTCCTCATCCCTCTAAAAGAGTTCCTATTTCACTTGTAGATTTCAATGCCACTAATTTGAACAACTATGATTTTGTTTGCTTCACAGACGGCAGTAAGATCAATGAGAGAGTCGGACTAGCATTTGTTTTGTATCAGCATGAGATTGAGTTCTCCATTCATCAGTTCCGTATCAGTGACAACTGTTGCGTTTTCCAAGCCGAGCTCTTGTGCTTAAATCTCGTAGTGAAACACGTCTCGAATTTTCTTGGAGCTAAAGTACTGATTTGCAGTGACCCTCTTTTTTCTCTTTTGAATATCAGAAGCTTTGAAAAGCTCATTGTGGAAGTTCAAAGCATTATAAGCAATATTAATTCACACGATATTTATGTCGATTTTACCCATGTGCGAGGCCACTCAGGAATTCGAGGAAATGAAAGAGCTGATGCTTTAGCAAAAGAGGCTACTCGTTTACCTTTTTCCTTAGATGTAGCTAATCCTCCCTCGTTCTAGAAACTGTTCTACTTTAAGAAAGCTACTAAGGATTGGAATTCAGAGTATCTGTCTTCAAATAAGGGAAAATGGACCAAGCACTTCCTTCCCACTATTTTCTTTAGATTGAAACGGCAACATCTCAAAACTGATTTTTTTGTCACTCAGTTTCTTACTGGGCATGGTAATTTCAAAGAGTACTTGTATAAATTTAATATTTCTACTAGTAACGTGTGTGATTGTGGACAGGATATTGAAAATCCAGAACACTTGTTGTTTCGTTGCAATCGTTTTAACCCCCAGAGAGAAATTCTTATGCGGGAGCTGAGGAAGTTGTCTGTTTCTTGGCCTCCTGTTCCTTCTGCTCTGGTTCAGAGTGTCGAGACTTTTTCTCTTTTTAAACGTTTTATTTATTCAGATGTTTGACCTTTTTGTATGTGTGTGTGTTTTTTTTTTTTCTTCTCTATTCGTTGTTAATTGTTTGTATGCTGTGCTCATTTTATTTTGTGTATTTTGTACTGTTGTGCCTCTTACTTTCGGGCCCTATGTGATAGTATGTGGTGCATAGGGAGTTTCTTTTTGTGTCTAATAAAAAAAAAAAAAAAATATTTGTACTAATTTAGTTTGAACAGGGCCTGGACATTGCATGAGTGCAACACAAAACACTGATGGATGCTTCCTACAGGTCAGGTAAAGCCTTTCTGGTAACAGTCACAGTCAGATCGATTGCAAATTAAGTTAAAAAGTCACAGAAATTAGAATCATGTTTAGGATTGTGTAAAGCCGAGAGAGTTGGGTATAAATAAAGTTGATTCCTGGGAACAGGAGCAATTTGTAGAAACAAGAAACTCAATGAGAATTGCAACTCGTGCTTGAGAAAAATATAATTTGAATTCAAGATGCCGATATTCAAATTATTAATTTTGTGTATTTGGTTTGATCAGTTGCTGAACATGTAGGTTATGTTTCAAAATATTTTAAGTCTTTCTACTATACTGATTTTTCTGCAAACTCATGTGTACCTGTGTGTTTTTTTTTTTTCAGGGATACAATTATCTTAACGCTGGTTACATTACTAACTGTTTTGCTAATTGGGTGTGTGACTTTTGCTACAATAGGACATCTTGCTGAAAAGTTAAGGAAACCTTTTTGGAAAGTTCTAAATGATGGTATGTATTCCAAACTTTTAAACTGATAAAATGAATTGAACTGGAGTGAAATTTACACTGAATGTAGAGAATGAAATTTTTATAAACATATATAATATATAGCATATCATTATGCATTAATGTAGAAAACAAACTATAGCTTTTTATCACTGCACAGTTTTTAAACTGCACAATTGAAAAACTGCCTTCAAACTTTAAAAAGCACTTTATTGTACAGAAAGGCATGTTGTAGAATAACCAAAATCGTGTTAATCAAATAGTAAGTTGTTAAAATAATTCAATAGTAATTTTTTATAGTACAAAATGGTACTTTTGTAGAATGTTGAAATAATTAGACAATCTATATAAATAAAACAAAGATATATGTGTGTGTATGTTCCCTATACGAATCCACAGTTTACGTCTGATCTCGACCAAATGTGTCAAGGAGGTACTTGGGCCCCCGAGAAAGAACGTAGGGGGTTTTTCAAACGCCAAAAAAAAAAAAAAGAGAACCGATCGAATTTTCATTTCAGGACCCAAAAAATGGTATTGAATGGCTCTTTCTACCCAAAATAATTATAAGATCAGTTCGATTTCGGCGCCATTCGAAGGCGCGCGAAAGACACCCACAGAATTAAAAATTAAAAAGCACTTCTAAGCCTAATAGAACAGAAATTTTAAATCGAAAAAGTATCGTTTGCACGTTTTTATTTTAAATTATTGTTCAGAAGGTTGCCACGTCTTTTCTTCTCGGCTATGACTAAATAAAATTTTGTTTTCGTTTTGAGGTAAAAATTTCCCTTTTTGAACATTATTTGGCAATTTATCTTTCTTTTTTTAAAGATTTTAGTTGTATTTATGGAGGATTGCGTTTAATTTTTTCGAAAACTTTTGATTTGCCGTTTTTTTTTCTTTGAGAATGATTATTTTGACAGGATGAAATTTAGTTTTTATTCTTCTAATTGAAGCCTGATTGTTGAACATACGTTACTTGACATAATTTTTATTTTCGAGGTAGACCGTGCAAAGTTGGGCAATGCAGCTAGTGAAGAATAAAAAACAAAGACTTACTATTACCTAATTTTATTACCTTAGCAGGTAACAAATATTAAACAAGTTTGACATTTTTCATGAGAAGGTTTTTGACATAATGGGTTAATTCATGGTTAAAACCGAATAAAACCATTACATGTCAAAAACCTAACAACTCTGTTAGTCCTAATACTAGTTTTGAAGTAGAAAAAATTGCCAATCACTGCATAAAAGTTGTTACGAAAACTCTTTTGAGAATAATCATTAACATTATTCTTAAAACTTCTAACAAGTAGCTTTCCCCCTACAATTAGTGATTTAGAAATTTTTATAAAGATTATGACAGTGTACCTTACACAGTAATAAAATATAAAACAATGTTGTTATTTTTTAAAAATTCTTTAAGATTATTTCTATAAGCTTAGTTCACAATAAAAAGTATGAAATAATGTAAGTATATGATTTCTTAATTTCAACTTTAAAAATTTGCAGTTAATCTTATATCTTTACATTAAGGTTAATTCTAAAGCGGCAAACACATTTTAAATTAAAAATATGAGAGAAGAAATAGGTGGCATATAGGGACATGGAAAACGATAATTTTATCCTGCACGTCACGCCTCATATATTTCATTAAAAATAATAATTTAAAATAATGATACAAAATTTTATTGCATATCAAATTACAAATGAATGTGTGATTCCTTAAGCAAAAGGTTTCATCATTACTTTTTAATGAAACACATGAACCCTCACATTCGGGAAAAAGGGCCTACTTTTTATGAAATAGCCCAATACATAATTTTTCCAATAGTTTAAACTCTAGTTTCTCAACAACTGTGATATGTTTCTCTTACAATGGAACCTTTGCTCCCAAAATCTACAATTTATTTTAACATTAATATATTAACAGAGCAAAAAAATAAACTAACTCATAAGCAAGTTACAAGAGGTTGACTTTGGACATCCTGCAAGTGACACATGCAAATAAATTAAATTTTAAACAACGAAACTATTTAAAAATATAACTATGTCAGGAGTATCTTTGTATCAAATGAAAAGATTAAAAAAATTGCCTACCCCTGTTTAATTAAAATATTAAGAAAAATGACAAAATGTTAATGAAATTTAAGCATCTTTTTGTCTTGCACGTGATGGTGGAATGGCCCTATCTTTCAGTTCTACTACAATTTTTGAGTGTTGTAATTAAGAAATCATACAATTATTTTATTTCATACTTTTTAGTGCAAACCAAGCTTGTAGAATATACAGTCAATTAGCGATAACTCAAATTTAAAGGGACCGACGAAAAACTTCAACTTATCCAGGGGTGATTGTGAGTTCATCAAAAAATACCTGAAAGTTTCAAGGCGAGAACGGGGGGGGGGGGTAATCTTTGGCCCCTATTACTTAAGTGCACCTTTGCCATAGTATTAAATAGTTCTGAGTCAAAATATTGTGTGTACATTTGATTAAATTTTTAATGGGTTGCAAAGTTACTTTTGAGTTGGTGTTATACAAATTATCTTGACATTTGTCCATCTTAAGGCTCTTGGAGGTATATTTGATGAGTATTATATGATTTTAAAAAAAAATCGGAGGTGGAGAGATAAACGCATAACAAAAAAACATAATTCCGGTATTTTCGGACATAAAAATACCAGAAATACGTCCGAAAATACCGGAAATTCGGTAAAATACCGGAGCACAATCACCCCTGCTTATCGGAAGTTCGACATAGCACTAGTTATGATTTTCAACATTTTGATATTAAAAACCATCGAATATTTTAATAAATATGTACATATAACAAACACAAATACAGACCTTAAATATTTCTAAGTACAATATGCACAGTTTAATCAAAGGTATTGAGATAAAAAAATCAAAAGCATGGTTTTGATTTCGAAACTGCTGGAACCACTTGAATAGAGCTGATTCTACTTCAGGAAAGGTGCATGTCTTCAAATTCGGATTCATGGATTCTACCGCTTTAGAAGTTTCTCTTTTTCTTTTAATATAATTTACAGAGTACTTACTTAGACATCTTTAATAGTAAAGAAAACTTACTCTGTTCCTCAGGAGCTTATCAGCAAATGATCGAACTAAAGAATGAAGGGGAACGCATCTTAACTTAGGTTAGCCTTTGAATAAAGGTACACTCGACTTGACTACTTCATGACTTAAAAGCAAATTCATAGTCCAGCAACATGTCAAAGTGTAAACAGTACAGTACAACAAAAGAAAACAAGCTAAATTATTTCCCCACATGTATCTCCTTTATCGCACATTGGCTCAACAGGTGCTCTTCTTGCTTTAGAGGTCTATTGTACAGAGATTGCAAATGTGAAGGTGAATTAATTTTTCTCTCAAAGTCACTTCTTTCTTTTTTTTTCATTCTTACGAAATAAATTTCAAGTCATCCTTGAAAAAACTTCGAGTTAAAGGAAATTAACTTCGAGATATTGAGAATAATTAGCATGGAATTAAAGACAAAGGGGTCAGAACTTGATAAAAACTTCAAGTTATAGTAATATTCGAGTTATCGGTAATTGACTGTATATACAGTTGAACTCAGTTAATATGAAATGTCAAAACACCATGAATTTGTTCGTATTAGCCGTTATTTGTAACAACCATGAATGAGTGATACTGTGGGGAGAAAAACTAAGAAATGCTTATCTATGTTTAAGAAATATTACAACTATTACACATGTAATCTAACTATTAGTACATTCAGAAAAAAAATAACTAACTTCTTACAAATACATACGTTTTTGAAAAATATTGAATAAGGAAGACAATCGCGGAAAAGGAGATGAACAGTTTTACCTCTAAGTAAATTGAAATGTCCACAGGTAAACAAATGTGTGGCCTTTATTTTTTCTGTAAAATATTTAATGTTTTCATCTCGATACACTATTTTACTTCTATTACCTAACAAAATGATGAATATTTTTTAAAAACCAAAATTACAGTATTCAACCATGAACATTTTAAATAATGAGGTTAGAAATTTTTGTTCGTTTTAGCCGAGACTTTTAATTTAATGTACGTGTTATGCGTGAAATTTTAATGTAATTAGATAGCAAATCAAACTTAACGAACAAAATGTTCGTTTTAGCCATGATTTCATATTAAACGCTATCATATTAAAAGAGTTCAACTGTATATTATTTTAAAGTTTTTCTGTTTTGAAATTTATTTGAGACATAACTTTTTGAAATTTAAAACATATTTATCTGTTACCTATCCTTCTTAGTCTTGTATGAAATTCTTCTATTAAATTAATAAAAGAGCACAAGACTTGTGGTATGAATGTCAACTGAAAAATGGATCTGTGAACATTCTTGAGAGTGATATGCCATATTCAAGAGTTGTTATTTAATGAATGTTGATTTCCCATTATTGCAATAAGGAACACTTGATTCTTCCGAAATCCTGGTTGTTGTACAAATAAAAGTCTAGGGAGGGGATTGCTCTTATTGATGACATACAATTCATTTCATTTTTACAATGTTATAAATTAAAATAATTAATTCTGGCTTGTCTTTTTCCTTCTTTTTACAGATCCAGGAAATGTTTTTGTTATTTATTCAGTTGCTATAGGAACTATGCCTTTTCCTTCCTGTTGGGGTGCTCTATTTTTCTTAACGCTCTTATGCTTAGGCTTGGATTCTGAGGTATAAAATGATGTAAATTTGATTATGCAATAAAAAAGTCAAAATCATGACCTTTATCTATGATAATTATCACTATAAAAAACTTATTACCCTCCCTACGATTTCCCTTATTGTTTTAAATTATCAATGTGTTTCTCTAAGAATTGTCCATGTTCAAACAAATTTCTCTTAGAAAGAACAAAATACATTAAAATACTGTCATCAAATTCAGTGCCACTTCTTTTAAATTATATATATATGCCATTAGTTTGAAACTTAAGAAATGTGACATGGTGATGTCTGGGTGTTGTGAGAACGAGGTTTGAATCTGAACGAATAATAAAAAGGAATCCAAAAATTCATAAATGCCCAATTAAGACGTCAGCTATGTTATAACAATATGTACAGAAGAATGAAAAGGTGTCACTTTGAAAATCATAGGCGTGCGCACAGGGGTCACCAGGGCTACTGTGGTAACCCCATTAGCACATAGAAATGAAAGTTAATACGAATGTGGCTAAAATGTTACATTATTGGGTTCATTAATTTCTTACCTCATAGGATTTAAAAATGCTTTTTTACTCACAATATTTGAAAATTTTCCTTAAGCGAGCAGGTATGAGAGCCTTTCCAAGGGTAATTTCAGCCTCCCGGTGCAGCGGTACCCCCATTTCTGAAGCCCTGTGCATGCCTCTGCTGAAAATCTAATTTAATGTGGTATGAATTTCCAGCAAAAATGGGATTTATATGTGTTTCAAATTACCAAGAACTTCCTCGAAGATCATGGTAAAGTAAAAATTGAAATTTGGGTTTTCATTAAAAGCTTGTGCCTTGCTATGTTTGATTTGTACAATTGTGAATTGCTTTTTGTCTGTTTTATTTTTTAATTTTTCTTATATCACTATTTGTTTCAAAAATTCGTAATCATTCTTATTTTTTCATTTTTGTTTTCACTGATTTTTATGAATAGCCATGTGAATTTTATTAGCCAATATTAGAACTAAATTAGAATGTTTAAAACATTGAATTAAATTTTAATGATGTCTAACACACTATTTCTTCTTTTCAGATAAAATTGGTGGCAACTTTAATATCTGCTTTAAAAGAAGCGTATACATACTATATAAAACAGAGATTTCAAGGGCATTCTATGTTTTTAGCTGTGATATGTGGTTTTTGTTTTGTTGCTTCAATACCTTATTTGACTCAGGTAAATATTTTTCTTAACTACTAACACATTTTAAGGTTGTCTTTTTTAAGCATACATTTTTTTTTTGTTTTGTTTAGCTGATAAAATGCTTTATCATTTAATATTTTCAGCTGTGGTAATGTTTTTTCAAGTTTGAACACAATTGTTAGAAAATTATACTTTGACATTTTTCTTCCATATACAGAAAACAAAATGATTGAATAAATCTATTTTATGCCAACAGTAATGTCAAGCTAATTATTTATTTTTGTATAGAAAAATAGATTTTTTAGGTCTGGTAATTTTGTTATTCTTCCCTCAGATTTAGCTTTCCTTCAGGTTGCAGCATTGCTCATTCCTCACGTAAATGTTTGTAATAAATATACAGTTAAATATTCAGTTCTTCTGGCAACCCATCGTAAGCAGTCACCCCCCAATGTCAAAATTTGCATGTAATATAAATTATTATGTTATATTCGCTTTTTATAAAAACTGTTTGAATTTAAATTTAAAATTTTCAAATCAGTTTTGGATAATTTAGTTGGCCGTTGTGTTAATAATTTAATCTCTAATTCTGTACCAGAGCTGATAAAAGTGGTCAAATTATCATTCGTAACAAATCATCTCATGTTGCTGAAACTTGAAAATTTTCCTGATAAGGAGTTACAAGTTATTACTTCATGAGCCAAGTTGGTTCAGTTAGTTGGATTAAATGATAAATGCTCTCTCATCCACTGTTAAATTATTCTACTAACCTACCCTTTCTACTCCTGTTCTCCCTTATTTATTATTTTTTGAGTTTTTGTTGCTCATAGTTCTATAGTTGGGGGGGAAGAACTCGCTAAAAGAAAAGGTGGTTTGAAACCAGTTTACATTATACTAATCTTATTTTTATTACAATTAAAAATCAAATATTTCAGGGACCGGCATCTCCCCTCCCCCAGCTGCAGCAATGGTTGCTGGTTTAGAGGCTCATTTACAGGGTGCATGCACTTGTGGTTAAAAAAAAATTCTCTGACTTTTCCAGGTTGTTTTTTTAGAAAATTTCAGGTTACTTGCTCCATTTAAAATTAAGTTCAAATAGCAATATTTTCAATATAATTAAAATTGTTTAAAGTACCAGTGCAGAAGAACTGAAACTTTTCCTCTTAGAGTAAAAAAAAAAATGTATAAAATCTTGATTTTTTCTTTTTTTCTCCCAAAATTTTAAGTTTTTTTTAACACTTAGTTCAAAACGGTTTTAATTGGTTTACTACTTGTCGAAAACAAAGTACTTTCAACTTATTTTAGCGTTTCTTCGATGTCAGGTGTCATGCGTAATAAAAGCGTTTTGCTGTAGTTGCGCAGCAACCTTTTAGCATCTGCTTTTGGTTTACAATACTTTTTATTTTCTTATTAGTATATAACACAAAACATATTGAGCAAAATACAAAGCTATTTTTCAGTATAAATATGATTAACTTGTTGCATCGATCAGCATACCATATAATGCATAATAACAAAAATCAACATCTGCCAATTATAGGATAATCATCAGAGTTTTTTTTCCTTGCGCATATGAAAGGATGCTTATATTAAAATTAAAAATTTTCTTTTCTAGAAAATAATTAACTTTTAAAAATTCATAATTTGTTGCACATTTTATGCTACTTTTTATAGTTTACATTGAGATAAACATCCAATTCTGTTTTTGGAAGTTTACGTCTACTTCCATAGTGCAAACGACCAAATATGGCGACTAAGTGAAAAATTTAAGATAATAAGTAGACTTTTGAATTTGTAGCATAAAAGTAGTTATAAATAATTAAAAATCCTTAAAAAACAGTAGTTGTTAAATCTTTTCTTAGATAGGTTATCTGAAACTTGCAGACAATTTTTTTAATGAAATTTGAACTTCTTGGAAATATAAAAATATTTGTTCTCAACTCTTACAGGCTGGGATATTTTTCTTCCAACTTATTGATCATTACATTGCAGTTATTGCTACATGTGTTGTTGCATTACTTGAAGTTAGTACCCTCAGTTGGCTCTATGGTAAGACTGAATTGCATATATTTTTTAAAAAGAATTGATTTTCAAGTACATTCTCAAAGTAACGGCAGGTGAAAAGCAAGAATCTTATCAAGATACAGGAAGATAAAACTCTCTCTCAAACTGTAATGCTGAAATAATGCTCACAGTAGGAAGTGACTCAATCTACTATAAAATGTAATGTGTGCAAGATACTATACTTGAAAATAAATTGAACTCTCTAACGGCTAGGAAAACTAGAAGCCTATGCTGGAAATATACATAAGCGAACAGCATAGCAAGATGTTTTTTACATGTGGGTAGAGGATCTTTGTAACACATTTAAGCTAGAATTGTAACATGTTTTTAAACGAACTATTTGACTTAACACTCTACTCGCTAATGCTCATGAATCCCTAAGTATTGCTTCACCATCTTAAGCAATTCACAATGAATTAAATCATCTGCTTGGAAGAAACTAGAGTAAAATACTCATTGATGGAAACTAAATGAAAATCCTGCTCTTTTTCCAATAGAAAAAATTTCAATAAAAGAGCTCATTGTAATTAGAAGTTCATGTAAATCAGCTTTATAACAGACAGGACATGATAATTAGAAGAAAATCCTCCTCTCACTAGAAGAGAAAAAAGTACTTGATTACAATATGCATAACAAAATTGTTTAAAAAAAAACTTTGAAGAGCAGCCCTCCCCTAGGGTTCAAACTAATTTGTGCAAAATTTCAATTTTGCTACGAAATGTCACAGCTAAGGTATTCCTGAGTATAACAAAGTACCACTGAAAAGTAATTTCCAAGTTGTGATCTTCAGTAACATTTTGCTCTTTAGCTCTGTGCTTAAATCAAGTTTAACCTAGGGTTTTTGTTAAATTAACAACCCTTATATCTCCTGCTCTAATTGGTTGAGAAAACAAGAACAAACTTCATCTTGTACAGAAAAAAATCACTTTAAAATGACATAGAATGTTTAGATGTGTGGAAAATCTTTTATCCCCTTAATAGGCAATTTATGTAAAATTCTAGCTTAAAAACTTACCCAATTTCTTTGAAAAAATGTTTTTTAAATATATCGTCACCTCAGAGCAACGGTAACACATCTAATCCCAGGAATAAAAGTAAGATATCCTACTGTTGCTTTGAGGCAACAATATAGAAATAACATATTGTAATTGACCTTTATATATACAAATTTTTTTTAGACTAGACGAAGTGTTTGTATACAGAATTTTAAAAAAAAAAATGTTCTTTGAAAATGCAACTCACGTATTCTGTACGCTTCTGCTAAGAAGTTCCTTGTGGCCTCAAAAAAACTTGTACAGCAATAAATTGCAGTTTCTGTGGTTCATTCACATTTTTTATATATATTTATCTGGCTTGAGTCATTGACACGCATTTTTTCTCAGTTGACTTTTTTAAGTGCATGTTAAAATTATTTGAGAACTTGAATAAAGTTAGAAAAATGAATCATTGAGCTTAAAAGAAGTAAATCTTTACTATTACTTATATAGGAATGTTAAACAAAGAACAAGAAAGCATCAAAAGAATTTTCCAAAAAAAGGGTTAACACATATGACAAAAAATATTCAAACACTAGTTTGTCAGTTAAGTTGCTTCTGGTAAAACAGTAACGAATGACTGAGACAAGTGGTGAACAATATATGTCAAAAAATAAATAAATAAATATGTTTCAATATATGTCAAATATTACTTTTTTTTTTGAAAAATTCCACTCTAACATGTGTTTTGAATAGTTGCATTTAAAAAAAAAATTAAATTAGCAAGTGTAAATTATAACTCCTTAGTATATGCTTAAATGATTCTTTATTTAATTGCAAAGTTGTGAGTCGTTATTAATTTTTGATATCTTGAATTAGGTGCGAGTAATCTTTCTTCTTGCATACGGCAAATGACCGGAAAGAGTCCATCCTATTTTTATCAGTTTTCGTGGATGATATTAAGTCCCCTTACTATATTGGTAAGAACATAGTTGTTGAATTTTCAATATTGATTTACTTAAAATATGAAACTATGAGGGCTGTTCAATAAGTAATAAGACTAAATTTATAAAAAATACAGAATAACTTTAATCGTCATAATTTACATGTTTTTTTAAAGAATAACTTTTGCGGGACTAAATGCATTTATACCAACGTTCTGTCCACGTCTTAAAAACTTGTGAATTTTAAGTTTGTGAGAGCTATTTCAAAGTCGCCTCCGAAGAGTTTAGACATGCTTTGTTGCTTTTAAAATGTTTGCCTTGTAATGGTTTCTTAAATTGAGGAAACAGCCGGAAATGACTGATGTAAAATAATTCTGAGATCCCTTTGATAATAGCAGCAGTGTTAATCATTGTCTCTGTGATGGACGTTGAAAGTTGTCCTTCAGGTTCAATATGTTCCATATTTTGCCTGCCTTCCTTGACAGCTTTATGCCAGCAAAAAGTACTGATTCTAAACATTGCTTCATTCTTGAAACTTCAGGTATCATATCAAAGATCTCCGATGCTGATTTTTGCTGATGGAAACAAACTTTAATCGCATAACTTTGTTCCAATGACATTTCCATTTTTACAACTGGCTGCGTCTTGTAGGAGCCCGCCAACAGGCTTCACTTCAAACACTTGATACTCAGGAACATGAATCTGTACGGGCCAACTATCGGTAGGTTTTGTTAATACAGACAACAGACGTTTCTCATGCCACAGGAATTAAAATTCCTACGAGTGGTTTCGTGGCATTAAGATGAGTCTTATTACTTATTGAACAGCCTACGTATACTGATACCTTATTGCCATTTATGAATGTGTTATACATAATGCACAGATAGGAAACTGCATTTGAATTCTCATATTCCCTTTAATTGCAGGCAACATTGATTTACAGCTTGATAAAAATGAGCGGAACTGTAGTTAGAAAAGGCTACCGCTATCCTCCTTGGGCACATGTAATGGGATGGATTTTAGTTGGTCTTACTCTTTGTTGGATTCCATTCCTTGCAATTGCAGCATATAGAAAGACTCCAAAATCACATTTAGTTAGTGTAAGTGTTAAAAATTGATCTACGTAATTTATGTTTAGCCTTGTTTAATTGTTCTAAATATAAAATTACTCTTAAGTACTGTAATTTTCAAAAAGATTTTCCAATACTTTAAGAATATTTACTTTATTGTAGTTTCAGAAACCAGTTTCTAACCAGGGTTGGTAACACAATATAACACAAATAGTGTAATAATGAAAAAAAATTGAAATAGGTAGCATTTGAAACAGCAGACCAAACTTTTTTGTGACACAAAAAGTAATTTGCTCTTGATCCCTATTATCAAAATATGAGACCTTAAAAGTCTGCCGAAATTTTGCCATTTAGAATGGTTTCTACTGAAAAACTCTTAATTCTTCAATAAAAGTAAGTTATTAATTTATTATTGATTGTAAAAACTTTGTTCAGTCCAGGGGTGCAAGTGGACTCAAGAACAATTTTCTAAAGATAGTGCAAGTTTTTAGAAGCTCTCTCCCCCGTAAAAACTCTTCAAATATGTGTAGAAAAATCAGTGGAATCATTAAAAAAAAAAGTTTTTTTTTCTTTTAAATACAATTTTTTAGTTTTAGAATGTTACCAGACCAAAATTTTTGGAAATGTCGGATCATAAACACCCCTGGTTCAGTCACTAAAATCATTGAGCTACTTCAAATAAAATTAACACTTCCTACAAAGTATTTCATGTCCCTAATTACTTTTCATGTTTTTTTGTAGAGATTAACTGCTGCAATCCAGCCTCGGATACGAAGTCAGTCTGAATCCATGTGGGAACCAAAACCAGTTATTATACTTAATGGATCAACAGTTACAGCTTCAGAATTTCCTGATTATAAGCTGCCAGAATTGCCAACAGTACTAAATTCAGTACAAACATATGTAGAAAAACACTCAGCTTTGCGTCAAAATGCCGAAAGTGCCTTTTAAGTGTAATTTATGGGTATGCTTTTAAATTTCAGTGATTGCATTTTTTATGTATTTATTTTAAGTTTTTATACCTAAAGATGTGGTTTTAGATGTTTTTAGAAATGCTATTAGCAATGAGAGATGTTTTAGATTATTTATAGCTTTGTTTACATAGAGTTACTTAGTTAAAATATCCAACAGCTAATCATATAAAATCCTGCAATGTTATGAAGAAAAAGTTAAAAAATATTATTGACATAATGAAATATTATGACCAATTCATGCAATAGATATTAATTAGCTACTCAAAGAAATAGTTGTTAGTCATAAAAATAAAATAAAGGTTAGCTGTAGTTAAATGATGGTGTCAAACATCTCATCATATATTGCCAAAAGGCTGGTTGCTAAATATTATTTTACTTTATCAATTAATAACCTCAATTCTAATTTAAAAAAATAGGTCTTGTCTGTGGCTGTCTCATGTCCAGGAGACCCCATAACACTACAGCCTTGAAATTTGGTACAGAATTAGTTCGGACTATTCCCAGTGGTGACCAGCTTGGAGCGTTTTAAATGATTAGTTTTTTGAAATTAATATTTTAAGCTGAAGCATTGTATGAAATGCCTAATTAGAGGCAAAGGAATCTTTCATGAATTAAATTTTCGTGAACACTCCTATTTAAATGATTTAAATTCTGTAGAAATAATAGTTCTGCTTGAAATACAGTCTGAAAATTCGTACACAAATTTAAAAATAGCAATATTTGATACCCCATCATTCCTGTACCCAGTGGCGTAGCTAGGGAGGGGCAGTCAGCCTCGGGCGGTACTTTCACTTTTGATGCGAAAAAATTTAACACGTTGTTCTTCTGGATTTCTCAGCATTATATTGTTAGTTTTTTTCTCTTCCTTCATCTAAAGCTACTGACTGAGAGCGGCGTCACATTTTTTGGGAAGAGCAACCGAACCTTCCTATCCCTTAACGTCACCAAACAGCTAAAAAGTGCAGTTTTAGGCCTTGAGTCTCGAAACATTTCCAAGGGATAACACCCACTCCATCTTCTTACATCTCATCTACATGATTTTCAAATAGTCCAATAAGTAGTGGCATAAGTTGAGCAACAGGTACATCTTTAATCTAATGTTGCAAAAATGTTTATGTATTGACACTATAAGTTATAAGTTGGTTCTTTAAATCTGTGATAAATATGTTATGTATATAAGTGTATTTAGAAGCATTTATATTTTAAGTGTTTCCTATCAATAAAATGTTTCAATTTGTGTGATTGAAATGATTTCATGAGACCAGATTCTATTACAATTTTATAAGTAAAAAACTAATTCTAAAACAAATTTACACAGAAAAACTTCATAAAATTTGGTATCACAGTTCATGCTCTGCAACACTCTGCCGTAAATATTCATCATATAGCTGCTTCTAAAAAAATGAGAGAGAAAAAAAAGATTTGTTAACAAATTTAATTAGTAAAAATCTATTCTGTAACAACATTAATTACAGTATAACCCTGATTTTACGCTTGTCAAGAGACTATAAAAAGTTATTGTTAAACCAAGGATATCTTTGAATCGAGGAACATAGACACTCAATGCATTTAATTTCGGACCAGTGAAATGTAACATCAAATTGATGAAATGGTTAAAGGGGGTATGGTTAAATCTAAGTTATATTGCATTTCATGCAAAATAATTTTTTTGCATATATTTTACAGGGAATTGAATTCCATTGAACCATTGAATTTCTTGAGGGGAGGGTAGTTTTCCTTTTTTGGGGGGAAAGGAGACACTCCCTGTATTTTGACTTGTTCTGCCATTAGGTTTTCAAAACTGACAGTAAGTGAATGTGTGAATTGTAAAACTACTAAATGGGTGTAAATCAATTAAGAAACAGCAACCCAGCATAAGTGACACTGAATGATGACAATTGGAACGAATGTTTCTGAAGTAGTCTTGAAAACTGTTGAACGTCTTTGCTTTCTTTGGCACTAATTTTTTTTAAAAAACATTTTTTTTAAAAAAGCAATAAAACTATTCTCTATAACGAAGCAGTATTTAATATGTAAGTTATTAGGATATGTTCCTAAACCACAGACAGTAAGGTATTAAGTGTCACATCAGTACTCTCATTAAAACCATGCAGCATCAATTTCCTCCCCCCCCCCCCCAATTTGTGATCAATATATTGTACCCCAATATTGTTGTACTAACATAACATAGAATTGTTCACTCACTTTTCTGTTCTTTATGACATTTTGAACATATTCTTTCTTTTCCAAAAGAATTTGTTTTTGTTTCCTAGTTAGCGTAGGTTTCCATCTAAAAATAACAAACAAAATATAAACTTGAAGCATATTAGAAAAATGGAATAACTGACAACTTGTTAAGGACACTTATCAAATGTTCAAATCACCTGATATGAAAACTTGCCAACACTAGAAGAAGGGCAGAAAGAATTAGTATAAAAATAACAACAAACACTTGGCTATCTTCTGGAATAAATGACCAAAGAACAAAGAATGGTTTCTGAAATGAAAACATCAAGCTTTAAAAATATGCTAATAAGGTATTCATAAAATACACTATGTGTCCAAAAAAAGTCACATGCCTTAATATTTGGTTTGACCACCTTTTGCGCATATTACAGCTTTCATACACTGTGGCATTGCTTCAGTGAGCTTTTGTAGAGTATCCGTTTTTATTTTGGCACACAATTCCATCAAGAGGTCTCCTAAACGTTCAATAGATGAAGGAAGTGTGGTGTGTGTGATAAATCCTTTTCGAGTACATCCCACAGATTCTCGATTGGATGTAGGTCTGGACTTTGTGGTGGCCAAATCATGTGTTGAAATGATGCATCGTGCTCATCGAACCAAAATTTAACAATTGTAGCCCGTCGACTCTGGCGTTATCGTCTTAGAATACACCACAACCGTCAACAAAATAAAAGTTCATGGATGGCACAACTTGATCATCAAGATGTTAAGGTACTGTGCAAACTTCATTTGGTTGGTGCAGAATGCAACCGAGCCGAGTCCAGATGAACAGAAACAACCCCAGATCATTACACTGCCTCCGAAAGAGTGCACAGTGGGAACGAGACATGTAGGTTCCATTGCTTTGTGTGACTCTCTTCGAACCCTGACGCATCCGTCATTTTGAAAGAGCGTAAATCTTGACTCATCGGACCACATGACCTTTTCTCAATCACTAACAGTCCAACTTTTATGATCTTTTGCCAATTGCAGTCTCTTTCTTTGATTAATGGCCCTCACAAGTGGCTTCCTTATTGCAACACAGCTTCTTAGTTCCAATTTTTGAAGTTCTCGTTGCATTGTGTGCTTGGAAATTGTTTTACTTCCCTCGTTGAAGAGTGTTGTGAGTTGAATAGTCGATTTTTCTTCACTAATCGCTTCAGAGAACGCCAGTCACATTCATCTAGAATGGATTTACGACCACAAAGATGTCATGAACAGGTAGCTTCTCCGCCATCTTTCCACCTTTTAATAATGCGTTGAACTATTCGCAATCCTATACCACTAATTTCAACTATGTCTTTGCATTTTGTCCCACTTTGGTACAGGCCAACAATTTGCCCCTTTTTGAACTGTGTTACATCACTTCCTCGGACACAACTACCGATTTCAAGCTTGCATCGAGCAAAGATAAAATGCAAATATCTGTAATACTCATCGAATCGCATTCTTCCAAAATTGGAACGTTTAAAATTCGACTGTGACATTTTTTTTGGACATTTAGTGCATTTTGAGATAATTAAAATACAACATTCCAATATCACATTCTCACTTTCACTCAACTCAAGAAATTAAAGTTATGCTTGTTTATTTGTACTAACAGTAAAGCAACATTTACATGTCCTTTAAAGTTTACATGTTTACGCATTACATTATTACACGTTTACATGTTTTTTAAACATAAAACGATGCATAATGAAAATGACGTATGATCAAAACATTAACGAATAATTCTAATTTTTAAGGATTTAACCCAACTGATGCAAATTAATACATATATTAATTTTTGGGAGTTCTAAAAAGCTTTTTTTAATGGAACTATTAGAAATTACTCTGATAGTTTCAAACTAAAAGCATTAATTGAATTTTATGTAAAACTTTCCTTTAAAAAAATGATAAAACTTGCACATCATTTTTATAAGGTATAGTTCCTCGCCTCAGAGCAACAGTAAGATATCTTAGGGTTGTTTCTGGGATCAGATATCTTACTGTTACTCTGAGGCAAGAATATCGCAGGAGTTTCATTTTAAAAAAAAGTTTGGTCATATAACGTACATTAGCATTCTTTAAAACATCATAAATTGAGTTAAATTTATTAAGTTTCACTTTTCCCTATCAAGGAGACAGCTCATGCAATGCTGGATATGGGACTAGTTGGTGTTATAAATGTAATTAACCATAGGTTGCCCCAGGCAGTAATTGGATTTGTTTTGTGGACCCAGAAAATAAGTCTTTTCACAAAAAAGGGGGGAAATACTCAAAAATAGTTTGTTAAATAATGGGGTGGTTTCCTTCAGTCAAAAGTACTAATTTTAATCATTGAAAGATAGAATGAGCAAAAAAAAAACATGGACCCAGAAAATACTTTCATTTTCCCCCTACGGTTTTTTTAAAAATTAATTTTTTAAAATGTCCAATTTTCCAAACAAGGCATGGTCTAGGTGACGTCACAAATGATGCACTTTGCCACATCTTTCTACTACGTTTCCACATTATGATAATCAAGCAGAGAATTAAAATTGCGCTCTACGCTTGCTACCAACCATATCGTTGCCTATACACATGAGTAAAGATGCAAATTAAATATTTTGCACTGTGAATGGCAACACTGCATGGCATTTCATCATTTGTGATGTCATCGGCAGAAGCCGTAAACAATGACAGGGTTTGTACTCAATTTCAGAAATAAAACGAAGGACTTTTGAAGGAGTAAAATGAGATTTTGAAGGAGTACTAATGGGCTGTAATTTAAAGATGTTGCAATTTTCTTCAACATATTTTACCCCCTTCCCCCCTTGTCACAAAGTGTGACACTTCACCTAACTCCTCCTCTTGTCACATGTCGTATTTTTAAAACATATTGTTACAATAACTGTGTGATGTCACCCTCTCTCTTCCCCTTATTACAATTTCATCAACTTGTTTCCCCCTCAAGGCACGACATCCCTTGTGGATGACCCATTTTATAATATATCTGCGATTTACAAAAATAGTTTTTTTAACACATTCACTTAATATAGTACATCAAAGTATGTATTTATAAATATTTAAATAATTAGACAACCTGACTTCTGCTGCTGAGAGCGAGGTGGAGGGAAAAACAATAATCATAAAACTTGAAAAAATAGCCAAGCACCATTTAAGCATGTTTTACTTCACTTGGGAAACTTCTTAGTTATCTAATAATATTTTCACCTTCAGGTTTTATGACTTCTATGATCAATTTACAAATCACATGTTTATGAAACAAATAAATACACCAAATCACATTAAAATTGCCCTTATACAATCGTCCTTGTGATGAAGTTAAGTTGTCAATTGAAATATTTCAAGTTATTGTCGTAGAAGATTATGCAGTCTTGAACTAAAAAAGAAGGAGTTTTGAAGGAGTTAAAACAAAAATGAAGGAGTTTGAAGGGCCCTTCAAAAAAATTTCCTAAATGAAGAAGTATTGGAGGAGTTTTGAAGGAGCGTACGAACCCTGAATGAAAGTTCTCAGATTTAAGTAATTTTTTTTTAATATGAAACATAAACAAATTTATCAAAAAATGTCAGATCCTATGTTTTTAAGCATGCTCTTCCAGAAAAAAAAAATACTTTTAAAATTTTGGAAACGATCCCATTCTCTTTTTCTACAAAGTACTTACAGATCCTTTCCTCCAAAAATCAGTTAATTGCTAACATAATGTCAAAGATGCATAACTACTTACAAAATACAGTTGTAAAGCTTCTGTGAGGGTGGTGCCAATTGTATTGTGAAGGAACTGAACTGATGCACTGCTGATGAGAATTCCCAGAACTAAGAAAATTGGCAAAGACAAACCTACTAAACCTATTACAAGTCCTTTGCCACCAGACCTTATATTTTCAGTTTTACTTCTCCTGTACGAAAAAGAAAAGGAGAAAGATTAATATATTTCAATTTTAAATTTCAGAGTACATAAAACTTATTAGATTGCAACATAATGTTTCTTTCAATAATATTATTTCCTGTTATTAATGATGCTGAAGGTGCATTCAACCTGTTAACAAGCCTAAAATGATCAAATTTTGAAACATATTGGGGTATATCTGTAAGAATTAAAGAAAAAATAACTTAATTATTATGAATAGAAAGTTGCTCTATGAGCAGAAACTAAACATGGGAGAAAAACCAATTATAAAGGTAGTTACTAACCAGGTTTGTATTTATGACATAGTTTCTCCCGCACTTGACCCAGTTGCTAATGTTTTACAAAAGTTTTGCAAAGAAGTTAATATAAATGCCTAAAGTAACCAGGGGTTTGTTCAAAAGTTTTTAATTATTCTTCTGAAACTGCTCAAGTTTATAAAATCTTAGCATAAAAATAAATGAAAATTTTAGGCAGTAAGATTTTTTATGCACATGAATGCTAGTATGATGGGTTTGCTTTTGCATCTGCAATTTTTATAGAGCAACAATTCCCAAAGTGTGTTCCGAGGAACCCTTGGGTTCCGCCACTAGTTAGCCGTTGCATTTTATTTTCCACAGTAATTTCAGAAAAATAAAACTTTCAAGGATAAAGAATGCTGCTCCAAATTGAAATAGTAGGCGTCATAGTGTCTTTGCCATGCCAGCATTTTAAAAAAAAAAAAAATAATAAAAAAAAATTTAAAAAAAAAACGTTTTCTGATTTAAAGAAATTTCTTGATAAAGCTTCAGAAGTAGAAATTATTTTCAAGTCTGGTTACATTTATTCGACACCATCGAGCAGGATTCATAAAGACATGGGAAATTATCACAAATCACTATTTTTGGTACAAAATACTGACTAGACAAAGCAAACGCTTTTGAAAGATTGTATAAACTTGGGGATGAACTGAAGGTATTTTAGCTGAGGCAAAAGACACATCTTTCTTGCAGTTTTCAATATTTTGCATGAAGAACGTCGATTGATATAATCTATCTTGCCGACATTCTTGGCACACTGAACTAAGCTGCTATTTTCATTCAAGAAGACCTCTTTTGTTGTGAGAGACAAAATAACACAGAAAAAAAAAGGCTAAGTTTTTGTTTTCTCTACCTCATTGATGTTCCCATTGATTTTTCTGAGGGTATACTCCCAGTAATCAGTTATGCACAATATGTATATGCCATCATATACATAATGTGTCATAATATGAAAATTTTTATAGCTTGAGAGTAAACCCTATATGTCTTAAAAAATGTTTGAGAGTATACAGTGTCTATGGAGTATATACCCTATGAGAACACCACTGCTCTGTCTTAGAGGAAACATAGCAGAATATTTTTTCTTTCTAAAGTGAAGTGTTTCAAGAAAACTATCTGAAGAAAAAAAATGCATTGCAACTATTTCGTGGTATTTAAAAAAGCATTCTTGTTCATTCGGGAGACCTTATAAAATACATGTGGAATACTTCTCACTCGCTCATAACGACTCTGAATCTACGTGTGAAAATTCATTTACCAAATTACGCTGTTTATGCCACAGTATGAATCATTAATTGAAATACAGAAATTATCTTCTTTAAAAACTTGTTTGATTATGTTTTACTCGATGAATTTTGGGTTGGTGTTGAAAAGGAATGATAGTTATTGGCTAATAAAGCTCAAAACTTCATATCTTAACACAGCTTCGGCACATACAACTTATCAATGCAATAGTATAAGCTTTTCAGCCTGCACAGAAAACAAATTCAGTTCTAAAATGTATTCTGCGCTCTTGTTGTACGTACTCAAATTTTTGACATAAACAAAGGCGCCCATATAGGGGGGCAAGGGGGGGGGGCTCGAGCCCCCTCTTTCAAATTAGAACTTCCTTGCTTTTAGTACTTTTTTCTTTGCACGAATGTAAAAATACTCCACCCCTTTTAATGAATAAGTTATTAAAAATGTCTAATTTTAATGACTTTAATCTGTCCTGAAATTGTTTTCTACGGGGAAAATATCCAGCTAAACCACGGGGAAAATATTTGAGCCCCCCCTGCAACTTTGCATATGGGCGCCCATGGACATAAAGCCAGAATCTACAGCCATTATCAGTAATACAATGAGTATACAGCTCACTCTTCCTATTATTTTAATTTCTTGGAAAGACAGATATAATTTCATTATTAGAAAGACCTTATTTGAAAGGCACCAGTTTTTTGACAAAAGGGTCTAAAACGACGAGAGCTAATTTGGCTAATGCTAAGTCTTCCAGGTTTCTATTCTAAATCAATACTTCTATGGGTTGTATCTGGCATTGCTTGCCTTCCTGGTCTGGAGGAACAGATCAGGAAACTTTCTTCTAAAGCAATCGATGTTTACGTGCTATCGCATTCACCAAAATTCGGAGTTGAACTTTACGTGTTATATCAACTAGCTTGTTGCATTTTTTTTTTTTTTTTTTGTCTTTGAGGAATTTTAAATTTATATAATATGGTCACCAATTTGGATAAATTAAGTGGCTTGGCCGCAGTTCTAGTTTTGATAATGCACAGGGGCAGAATCATAAAAAAGAAGATCAGACCTACAAGACGACAGAAGCACTTAATGCTCCTCCTTCTCTTGAGCAAGCGGTGCCAAAGAATCCACAAATGGGTTGGTAGTGAAACTCTACCAGCGCCTCTCCCATTGAGGTGCATATGAGCATCAATTTTTATATGATCCCTTCTGTAACTCTGTTTGAAACTCAGCAGCGATTGTTCGAGTGGACCATCTGAAGAGATTGGTGCCAAAACTACTGAAACTGTGCATGAATGCCAAGTTTCGTCCATTATGTTTTGAATTAGAATGTCCACAATAACTCGGTCAAATACATGCAAACGCAAAAAGTTTGAGAGCGGCTGTAATAGAGGATCTGTTCCTTTATAAAAATTGCAGTGGTATTTCTGACAAGTCTGTTTGGAAATAGAAAATGAAAACAATTCCCAACAAATAATTTTCGTTAGTCATAGACTATTAATATTTCTTCTCATTTTGATATATTGTTAGTTAACTTTGGAATTGAAACAAAACTTGTTTTCAGAAGACACGGTTTATAAAAAACAGGTATCAAATTAGCATCATGAAGCATTTCTATGAATATTAATGATAAAGAAATCTGAAAAAATTGAATTAGTTCGCTTGATGAGAGAAAGTTTTCTGACAATAAAAGTAAAACTGGAGATTCTCAATATGCAGCAGAACACTGATGTTGATCTGTTTAGCTGTACATCACCAACTATCTATCATCTACATTTATTAGTTATATTTATTATTACCCTATCCACTCTACTATTATTGATGTGTGTATCATAACAGAATTTTATATTGAATAATTCAGGATTTTTAGAAATATGGTATAAATTCAGCTTGTCATCTAGAAAATGTTGAAATATTCTTGGGGATGAATTCTAGCAGATTGAGAGGTGTCTACAAGTATCTAAAATAATTGTTTATGTTTGTCAAAAAGTCATATACAAACTTTTTTTGCAGCGAGAAATTTCGACAAGATGAAAGGGAGACTCCACAGTATTAATATTTTACTAATGTTGTATTTTTTGGTAATTTTAACTGATTCGTTAAAGGTAAAAAAATTAACAATAAATAATCCTATTACAATAACAAATGTATATTTTGGTGCATAAAAACTATTTTATGAAAAATCTGGTATTGTTTTTCTAACACATAATATTAATTGTAATATTGATATAGCATTCATAAAATTATATATACAAATAAAAGTTGAAGGGGAGGAAGCATAACAATTTCTTTGTGAAAAAGAATGCGCTTGAGTATAAAAAGTTTCGAAAGCAACCGACATAGTCTGTCTTTATGTACATTGAATTTGTTTGACAGCTTAATTTTCAGAAACATGAAAATTATGTTCTATAGGTTGAGTTATAAATTCCGATTAGTAGCAAAATTAAGATTAGTACAATTTATAATCATGCACTAAACAATACCTAATGTAATTAAATTTTTAATGACTGTTGAAGAAAATAGAGTCACCTATATTTAATGGCAACTTTCAAAGTTAAGCACTAAGTTACAGACATTACATGAAAAGCTTTAAAATAAAAAAAAATGAAATATATAAGGGGGGCATTCAAATGAAACGTGGCCACTAGCCTAAAGTAACGGTTAGGATTTTAACTTAAAAATTATTGCCAAAACTGTTGGCACATTTATCCCACTGCAACACTAGGCGGTCAATTCCATCTTTGAAGTAGCTAGTAGGTTGCTAAAGAATCCAGGACTGTGTGTGTGTGTGTGTAAACCCAGTAACACACTTCGTCGTCCATTGTGATATCCACGATATCCGATGTATCATCTGTGAATAGCTTGTTTTAGAGGTCTAAAAACATGAAAGTCACGCAGTGAAAGGTCTGCACAGTGGATGTTCCAGCTCCAGTGTTTTCCACCGAAACTACTGCAATGTCGTCTTCACCGCATTGGTCGTTTGTGGACGCCTTTGGACAACATGCCTGGCCGTTTCGACTTAATGGCTCGTCTAAAGTGGCTTGATAATGCTAACATTGATGGTGGTTCCTTGTTTCCGGAATTCGACAAGCAGTGGGGGCCCCTCTCCCGAGTGGGCCCTTGTGGTCAAAAAAGGACCCGTATCGTATTGGACGATAACTTATGTAACCACCTTCTCTTCTGCGTTAAACCACACCATAGGTGCAAGTTTGCTGATGTGTTCAAGACGCAAAATATTTTCAGCCCCCCCCCCCCCCCCCGCATGTGTGCTTAAGGAAAAAATTTATGTGTATAAATGTTGTTGTTCAACAATATATAAGTGTTTTGATATCATATTTCCAAAAATCTGAAAACCGTCAATAACAGGCGGTCATTGGGCTGTCTCCCAGAATTTTTTTTTTAATTGAAGTCCAAAAAACGCAATGTTAGGCCATTATGGTAAAGTTCAGGGAAAGGAGAGGTTCAGAGACTCTTACATTGATTATTTCAAACTGATAGTTCCAAAACCACAATATTGGACGACCTTCAAAAATATTAGAGAAAGACGAAGGAAGGGGGGGGGGGGGGTGCTTTGGGCTCTCCCCGAAATTGAAGCTTTAAAAAAAATTGTACTCCATCTTTCAAAACGTTTATACACTTTTTAAATGCATTATCGAAGGGATGGAGTTCAGGAACCCTCCTTCGGCAATATTTCGAAATTGAAGTCGAAAAAACGCAATATGAGATGATGTTGGATAACATCAGGGGTAAAAATGTTCGCAGCTCCCCGCCATTAGTTTTTTTGCCGATCGTAAACATTTTTATTGCAGCGATATAAAATCGCTTGGGACATAAGATTTTAACTTTTGCAACATAAATCAGTTTTGATCAGAAAGTCTACCCAAGCCAACAAACCAGAAAAGAAGGAAATGTGGGGGAAGAGTATGGGCGACTAATGATAATGAACTGGCACCATTCCCCCATACAGTCTTCATCAGCCTCTTAAGGCACTCAAATATAGCTGAAACTGGCGTTATAAATAATTCAGCATCAAAAAATTTTCGGAAGAGAACTCCCGAACTCCTTCCTTTGAGTTCACCACAAATGTTCTAAATTTAATTTTTAAGGCTTCAGTTTCTAAAATTGTTTTCTAGGAATAGTACCCCCCTTACCTATAAACATGATTTATGACCGCCTAAAAGTTTTAATACTTTAATTTAGGAAACTTTTTGAAATAAGCTTCTTACACCCTTCCCCCCTTAATTCATTCAAAGATAGTGCAAAGTTAAAATTTCAGAAATGGAAATATTTCAGGCTGGGCGGCGGAATACCCCCTCCCCCTTCATTGCGTTTACTAAAGGTAGTGTAAGTTTGTGTTTAAGATTTATTTTGCTATTGAAAGAGCAACTCCCTTCCCCACATCGCCAAAGACAACCGAAAGTTTTAAGACTTCAATTTCTTAAATGTTTCGAGAAAGACCCTTATAAATTCTTTAACTCTTAACTCACTCAAAAATAGCCAAAATAGCACTTCAATAGCTCAGCATGGAATAAATTTCGGTGGAGGGAGAAGCCCCCCCCCCCCCGAACACCTTCCCCTAAATTCCCTACATTTGACTTAAATTTGCGGTTCCCCCTTTTCATCACCGAAGTTTTAAGAATTTAAGTTCTAAAATTTACCAAAAGCCTTTGAATTCCCTGTTCTTCAGTCCTCCAAACATTACCTAAAGCTGAGTTCTGAATACTTCAGCTTTGAATATTTTTCGGGGAACGGGGACCCCGAACGCCAATACGGTCTAAAGTTGCGCTTTTAACACTCTAGTTTCGGAATTTCACCTGAAGAAAGCCTCACCCCCCCCCCCCCTCTTGACATTGCCAAAGACAGCCTAAAAGTTTTACGACTTCAACTACAAATACTTTTTGGGAGAGGGCCCTAAATTCCCTTTCTCTTAAGTCCCATTTAAGTAAAGCTTCAAATAGTTTTTAATACATTAGCTGCAACATTTTCATGTTAGAACACCAAAACCATCTCTCATAAAGTGATCAAAGATTGCCTAAATTAGTGTTTTTAAGACTCCAGTTTTCAATTTTTTTTAAACTTCCACTCCCCACTTTTACATCATTAAAGACGGCCTAATCATTCTTGACTTTTAAATTTTTAAGAGTTTGCAGAGGAGAAATTCCGAACCACTCCTATCTTCAAAAATGGCCTTCAATTCAGTTTTTCGATCTTTGATACTGGAGTCCTTGAGTAGCCCCCCCTCCCCTCTTAGATTGTCCAAGAATAAACGTTTTAAGACCCCCGTATCGTGGGTTAATTTGTGAACTTATTGCAAGAGCAACTTTTTTTCGCAAACTCTTGTTGCCGTTACTTTCTCGTTTCCTTTCTCTCTCCAACTCCCCCCCCCCTATATTTCCATTCTAGCGAGTGTTAGATTAAATGACATTGGAATTTAGTTATTCTTCAAGTTTTTGTCAAAAATGCAGGAACGGTTACCCATTGATGTTTCAAACCAGCTTGAAATCCCCCCCCCCACCGATTCTTTTGAAAATTCCCATTTTTATTAAAATCTTCAAAATCCCTGATAGTTCCTGTGTTACCTGGTATGTGGACGCCCTTTGCTGTGGCGTAAACATTTCATCGCATCAGCAATCATTCTCAATCGGTGATTCAGATTCAACTCTAAGACATTTTAAGAACGCACATGATTTTCATTTATGCGTGTAAAGTCAAACACTAAATTTTTCTTTTTTAAGTAAAAACTGAAAGAAAGTATTTGAATTTCTTTCCGTCCCGACCTCTGTCTCGGAAATTTTGTCCAAGCTGGAAATCCGTCCTGAGACGGAAGGTCTTGCACCCATGAACCACACTGTCACCGTACAACATGAAATGTTGTGCATGCGTCAGTCTCTCTACCAATATATGGTGTCTCCATACTTGCAATTACATGGCACCGTCTAACGTCTAGTGCGAAGTTAGACGCATATAGTTTCCTTTGAATGAACCTTATATATATCAGATTTTATATAACAAAATGATATAAGTTGAGAACAATAAGAATTGTTTTATAACTTACTCATTATATTTTAGTTTATCCTCAATAGCATTTTCTATTTTTGTACAATCAGATTCTAAAGTGTTAAGAGTGTTTTGGACAGTCCTATTAATTGTTTTTTCAATTTCTTTACATACTTCTTCTATCTGATTTACACATCGAACAGGCTGTAAGAACATTTAACAGCACAAAATTAGTATTAAAATTAAAAGCAAAAATTCATACTTTTATACACAATACATACAAATATATGTTACAGCATTAGACAGCTTTGGTAAACTAAAATGCATTATAAAGATAAAATTCAGGAAAAAAATTCAAACCTTGTTGGGATTGGGTATATATATAGTAGAGAGGTCAAATCCTGCTCTGTTTAATCCTGGCCTTTTGCACAGTTCTTGAACAATCTGCATCAATACTTTCTAAAATAGGGAAAATGTTTTTGTTTTATATAAAGTTTCAACTATAATTGGGGCAGCAAGAAGCAAAGGGATGTGAGTGGACATTTTCAAGTTTTGAGTAAAACGCATATAAAGATGACTTCTTAGGTAGGCTTTCATTGAAATTTTTTTTATGCTGTATGACAAGTACCTACCAGGGCTACTAGTACTATCTCTTGCCTCAAGACAGAATAGAGGTTCACCTACCATTTGTATAGTTATCTCCAAACTTTTAATTTTGGCACTTGCATGCCTTTGCTTCTCACTGCCTCAATTGAAGGTTTGTATTCAATGATCTTCATATGAGGATAATATTAGTGAATAATAAGTAACTTACTGCTTAACATTTCAAATTTCATCTGGAAATTAAATGAAACTTAACCCCTTATGTTAGCACTAATATTAGGTCTTAATTTGAGCAGCATTTTTTTTTTTGGAACATAATCTCCGCTTAAAATGAGGGTCTGCTGTGCTAAGCACTTTTTAGGACCTTAATAGTGAGAAATAATTATAAGGAACATAATTGTAGGAATTATGTATACTTTGCTCTTTGTTAGTAACCCAAGCAACCATCTTGTGCACTTTAATTTGAATTAAAAGGCTAATTTTGAAAAGCTCCAGCGGATTGCTGAGGTTTATACAGCTTTAAGTATGATCCATGATCCAAACCAATAGGGAGTGATTGGAGAAAGCTGAATGCTCATCAATAATATGTACACACAGTGGCGCACACAGAAAGGTTTCGGGGGGGGGGGGGGGGGGTCCAGGATCGAAGGTCCACCTGTCTCATCTACTCTAACACACATCTAATTACATTCTTTTGATTTTACAGATTGTCGGAAATAAAACTCATTGAAAAAAAATGATTGAATAATTATTTAACGTTACTTAAAACAAATACTCAATTAAAATACTAGAAAGTACAAGAATGAATTTATTTACTTTTCTTGTAATTAAAAATAAAAACAGCATAGCAAAATCATTATAGAACAATCCATGTTTATATACAGTTTGATTTTGCAGGGGACGAAAGAGAGTAAAATAATTTTATTTTTCCATTTATTAAATCTGAAATTATTGTCATCTCTGCTTAGAATTATTTTATGTACTACATACATAGGATTATAGTCAATTAAAAAAAGTCAATGGGGGATGGGAGGGGTCTGGACCCTCCCCTTGTGAGCGCCACTGTCTACACACAGGCGAGGATTCAAACCAAAGCTCTCAGCACAGAGCCTTCTACTCTAACTATGCTGTTAGGAGACACCAAATCATAAGTATATTATTCAAGTGAGTTATTTGATTTAAGTGTTACCAGCAGAAATTAAATAACTTCCACAAACCTGTCTATCTGTTTCATTTCCAGCTTCATCTGCTTTACTTAGAAATAATTTTATTTTATCTCCATGCTTAGCACTAAGAGATTCAACAACATTCAGAGTCCTCTTGCGTAAAGCTTGCCCAATAGGATCAAAAAATACAAAAATAAGATCTGAGATATTCCCTGTTGAAAATATATATATATATATATATATATATAATAATTGGACAAGAAAAGGAAAAAGTCAATTAAAGAAAAATATCATAGTTCAAAGTATTATATTTACTATCAAAACATGGATACAAAGAAATTTGATGAAAACTGTAAGATACTGAGCTATGTATTATTGCAAAGACTAAATTGACTGAAGGAAAATTGATTCATATTTTCAATGGTTTTTAGAAACTCATTTTAAAAAAAGGTGGGAAATGGGAAAGTTATTGGTTGATGTCAAGTAAATAAACAATTGAATAAATGACTGGTGGAAATTAAATTAAAACACTGAACTTGTATGCACAAAAAAGAACAATGAAAATTGCTAAAGCACTTTTCAATACAACTTATATTCATAAATAAAAAATAGAAAAATACGAGAAAAAAAAAACCTTATATTGAAGGCAATGTAACAGTTTTAATCATAAATAAGACTTTATATTTCAATCATGGGAATTAAAACTGTAAACTTTTTAATATTGGTTTAAAGTAATAATTTAAATGCTCTTTAAAATTTCCACCAAATTCTTGTCAAAACCTTTTTATTTGACAAGGTTTATTTAAAAATTATTATTTTTCAAAAATTATAGTTACATACTATTCTAATAAGTCTTAAATAACTTGATTAAGGTAGGCACTCATGGCATTTTATATATGGAATTAAAGTTTCATTTTTTCTTCGGAAAACGCAGTACGGGACCAACTTGAAGTTCTGAAATTTGGAGCGAAAATCAGATTTTTTTTAAACAAGAAATTCCGTCCAAAACTAAACGAGTCTACTTTCCCGTATACCGATATCGACTTTGTAGTATCTGAACAATGTCCTCAAAGTTAATTAAAATCGCAAATTATTTCAAACATATTTTTTTAATATTTAAACCTGATTTCTATAATATGCCTCGCTCATCTGGAGAATTAGAAGCGTAAAAATTAAAATGAACGAACAAAGTAACAGCACCTTTTAAACAAAGCAGCTACTATATATTTTTTTTCATTAAAGAAAATATTTAACATCCTTCAAAAAGTCTTAAAAAAAAAAAAAAAGAATAAAAATTAATAAGTTCATTAAAACAAATACAATACATCAACAAAAAAAATTGTTTTTATACTGTTGTCAAAAAAAAAAAAATAAATTAACGTTCTTTCAAAAATAAATAAAACCAATAAAATGTCAACTTAAAAAGATAATTTTCATTGTCAAAAAAAAAAAAAAAAAATGTTTGTGCATATTGGTCATTCCCCAGAAAAAATAACTTTTGAACACAAATATTTTTCAATTTCGAAACCTTTTGTTTTCATTCTTACATGAAAGTGTTACCTATTAAAAGAACCATAAACAATGGCCCAGTTAAGTTCCAATTATTTTACTCATAATTAAAAATTAAAAAAATGTCTTGTTCTCGGAAAAAAAAAAGAAAAAAAAACTTCTAATGTTTAAAAATTATGGCCAATTTAATATGAATAAGTAATTTTGTCAATTGTGCAAAGAATGAGCTATTTTAATGATTAGTGGGATTCTAATACTAAGCCTTATTAATTAAAGAACGGCTTAATTAGTAGTTATACTTTTAGTTCAAATCATTAGTCAAAACCTGATTTAACGAACCTCTATTTAACAAATTTTGGGATTTAGCGAATTTTTCTTTTTTCTCCGGCTAAAATGAAGGCAAAAACCCCTATCTACCAAATAATAAACCCCGAAATAACAAATTATTTTAACAACCAAAAAATTTTTTTTGTTTATTTGAGTTTAGAAATACTGGATTGTTTTCCAAATGTTTTATTTGTATTGTCCAAAGCAGAAAAACACTTTTCTTGGAATCCGTAATTTTTGAGGGGCGAGGGCAAGGTTGCAACCAAACAAGAGTGATTCTGATGCTGAAAGCGATAGTGAAACTCTCATTAAATGTAACTTTTTCAAATGCTTTACATGGCCTGGAAACTAAAAACATATCTCATGCAGCAGGCTGCAAAGGACACAGTATTTTCTTCTCTCCATAAAGTTGAAAGAGAACTATTCCGAGTCAAGTATCAAGGAGATTGTCCAAACGTTTTTTTTCCTCAGTAGTTTAAAATTTCAAATTAACTTGCGTCATAATAAGTCGTGAAATGCTGAATAAAAAGTAAACTTTCTAATTATGGATTTTTTGTGCAGTTGCTTATTAGGGGTTAGATAAGGTAAGTGCTTTTTTTTTAAAAAAATTTCACACCCCGATATTACGAATAACCCTGATTTAACATATAAAAGTTTTGGTCCGAGATTTCCTTAAATCGGGGTCTGACTTTATTTAGTAATTTTGAGAATATACTGGCAGTTTATAATTTTGGTAGAATGCCTAAGATTGATGTATTTTCCCTCTATCATTTATTTTCACCTCAGATAATGACATTGATAAGGTCTGTCATGGAGGTGAGGAATTTTCTATTAATATAGGCCTAATGGATATATTTTTCAGGGAAATATTTTTTTCTTCGTTGCTATAATATGCATATGATAAGCAAATGAAAACATGTTCACCTTTATTTTTACATTAATTTACATCCCTGAAAATCAAGTTCACGGAGGTGAGCAGTAACAATAACCACTTCCTGTTTTTCGACAAAAACTCACAACTTCTTCATGACTGAAAATAAACAAGAGGGCTCCCATGTGTCATGGAAAATAAAATTTGATGCCATTACTGCCATTTGTTAATGAGGAATGGCATTTTGTGTTTAGGTAACAGAGGTGAGAATTTATTGTGTGACATAACTCCTTATCCTACTAAAACATAATACAGTAAACCCTCGTTTTACGAGGGGGTTACGTTCCACAGAAATGACGCGTAAATCGAAACCGCGTAAATTGGAACCTAATAATAATGTTAAAATAGGGTTTAGGTTCTGAAGATAAAAAAACTACTTCATTCCAATGATAACTAACTGTATAATAAGTTTAATGTGCACTTATATCAATTTTTATGTACAACATGCATAAAGAAAACAAATTAATTTCATGTTCTTTTTATAAAGAGGAGCTGTGGAGACAGACATTTTCCCCCATCTCAGTACCTTGCTTTCCAATTTTTTATTTTTCGATATATTTATTTTTGACCGTTTTTTCATTTTTTGCGATATTTTTAAGATGCATTAAAGCTTTCTTTCATGCTTTTTTCTTCTCTCTCTGACTTTTAATGGGAAAGTAGGCTAAAAAGAAGGGTAGGGGAATTTTTTTCTTTAGTCAGCAGCAAATGATGCATTAACATCATTTAAACAGATTTAATTTTTTTTCGCTTGTTTAATATCATTTTAACACTTTAATACTTTCTCACAATCAGCTACAGTGAAACCTGCATAAATTGACCACTAGTAGTACAGCACTTTAGTGGTTAACTTCAGACAATTGGGCAACTTATAAAGGTTGTTATATGTGATCTAGGACTCATTTTGTGTGTGTATGTGTACCTGACAAAATAAGCTGACTTACACAGGTAATCAACCATACAGGTTTTACCTATGGTAAAACTCACAACATTGGAACTAGGTACAGTGAAACCTGTGTAAGTTGACCACTTGCGGTACAGTACTTTGGTGGTCAACTTAGACAGGTGGTCAACTTATAAAGGGGGTAATGATTTTTCTTTTTTTTTTTTTTTTTGTCATTTCTTGCACCATGTATTCATTTTTTGACTAATTGACACTTACTCTTTCCAATCAACTCACTTTCATTGTTTAACATTACTTTGAAACAATAATTTAAAATATTATTCAAATATTTTTAGAGGTTATTTTCTCAGAATGACCGATAATGTGTCATGTAAATTTAAAATTTCAGTAAATTGATTTAAAAAAAAATCATTGTTTAAAAAAGTTATTTGATATTTATAGTTCCTAAAAATTCATAGCTAATCAAAAATAACAAATTTTTCGCCTATTTTTTTTTTCTCACATACATTTAATACATTTATAACCATGATGTTCTACTTTTGAACAAAATAACTCCTTATTGAAGTTTGGCGCACTTATTAGACACTAGTTTTGGAAATTTCATACGTGTCAGCTAATTTTCTCTGGATTTCTCCCTTTTCAATTAATTTTAATGTTTCATACTTTTTATCAATCTCAAGCTTAACTAACTTTCTTTTTGAAACCATTTTATGTAAAACTATGACACAAAGAGCAACAAGCTGGACTCTCATAGTTTTAAAAGGCAGTTGAAAATGAAAATGTTCTATTTCTTAATCCCTTGCACCAGAAATACTGCAATGCAAGTAACTTAAACTCCAGTACAATTCCAGTGTTGCCACAAAATATTGCAACTGAAAAAAAATACTTTGTACTTTTCTACTGACACGTGTTTTCATTCAACAGAGAGTACAAAAGGTGATCTCAAATAGAACAACGAAATAAAAACAAATTTGGAGAATAAAAGGGTTCTTAGTAGTTTTCTAATGTGGTTAAACTTACAAGGAGGTTTAATTATGCTGCTGTTTTATTTCGTTGGTAAAATGCTGGTCTGGCGTAAAAATGTTCTTGGAAAGCTATAAAAAAATAATAACAAAATAAAATAACTTGCTAAATTAAGTTTTAAAAATAAACCAAGTGGTCAACTTACAAAGGTTTTTTACAATACTCCAAACCAAATTTGGGGTACATTAGTGGTCAAGATAGACAGGTGGTCAAGATAGAAAGGTGGTCAAGTTACAGAGGTTTTCCTTCATTATACAAGATAGGACAAATTCCGTTCCTGACAAAAGTGGTCAACATAGACAGGTGGTCAACTTACAAAGGTGGTCAACTTTACAGGTTTTACTGTATCTCCCAAAAGAATTTTTACAGTAATTACTTTAGTAAACATCACCCCTGAGGGTCCCCTGTTTCTATCACAATGACTAACCAGATAGGAGTCTCGGAAGATCTTTAGTAAGACAATACAAACTTGTATCAAAATATGCAGCTATTTATTTCTTTGGCGCTAAGTTAAAAAGATTGGATAAAAATGCCTAGATACCCCCCCCCCCCCCAGCTTTGTATCTTGTTGATTGCACTAAATTCCTTGTAAACTTTAAGTAGAATGTTATTTAATAGGATTCATATTATTCCTAATTCAATGTTTCAATTGTACATTTCATTGCATAGATGGTGTAACAAAAAAATTTGAAGGGGGGAAAAGTATCACATTTTACAACAGAACATGTTTTCCATCTAAAGATGCTTGTAATTCTTTATTGATTACAACATTTATAAAGCTCTTGTGAAACCAAAAATGGTTTAAAATACTAAAATACAAAAGCTATTTTTACCTAAAAATTTGATGGCTTTATCAACATCAAAAGGATAATTCATCTCACCATCAACTAGACCAGGTGTATCAATGAATGTCACCAAACTGAATTTCTTTTGCTTTGATGTTGATATCTCTGTGCTAATATAATCAATAAGGCCTGAAATTAAAAGCAAAACATCACAGAAATAAATACGATGTAATATATTGGCAATTACATTCGTTGAACCAAGATTACATCAATTTTCTTTGCAATTACAATAGGATTACAATCGACAATTTGGTACGAGTATACAGCATGAAAAGCAGAAAACAATACACAATTTATAACAAGATGGCTGTATTTAAATGGGTATTTGAGTTACTTAATAAAAGACAGCATGCTCATGTCATTATTTCATAATTTTTCAATCTTTATAATTCATATACTTATAAAAGTAAATTAACTTAAAAATGAAAATGTTTTAAATTTAAAAATGAAATGACAACAATAATGAGCTATATGTGTGCATCATGAATTTTTTATCCGCCAGTTCTAAGATAATAAGAGATGGAGATTTGTCTTGTACATTTTGAGAAATACTTGAAAAGCACCATACAAAGCACTAAAATAACTGTCCTTGAGAAGAAAGACAGCAGAAAGAACAGCCCTTCACTGGGCAGCTGGCATTTAAATTCAGCTAGCAGCCCGATGATGGACTGCTCCACCTGCATGACTCCAAAATCAAGATTGGTATCCAAATGCTGAGCAGAAAATTTCCCATGACTCAAAAACCAGAATAGGCATCCAAACGCTGCAAGGAAAATTCCTAATCTGAAAGGAAATGTTACACAGCATTCATTTTACATTACAAATCAAATTGGAAAGTACCACCTAAATATAGAACTTTAGAGGAAAATAAATCCCACATACATGTTGTACAAAAAACATAGTAGTATTAAACACAGTTACATAGGCAATTTATACAAATCAATGTTATATGAATTATGTCATTGCATATTGTGTGTAAATTTGAAAATAACATGCGTAATAGAAATCAAATATAAAAGAAATCAGTAAGAGAAAACCAAATGATGGTTTTGAACAAATGACTGCATTAGATTGAAGTAACTTATCGCATCTGAAACTATTAATTACATATTTATAGCATTAATGGCAGAAATAAAAATAAAAAATGATATAGATGTGCAGTTCACATAAATGCTTTAAACATAATTACCTTTAATTTCACAAAGTGGTTTGAAATGGGGGTACAAATGTAAAGTTGCATTTCCCTGAAAAGAAAAATGAAAGCGTTGTTGTATTTTTAAAGAAAATATTAAGCTAAAAAACAAAAAAATAGAAAAACAGAATAGAGAAAAACATACAATAAAAATAACATAAAAAGTTTTAAGCGTATAACAATAGCTTAAATTTCAAAGTACTATCACTGAACATATTAAAGCCCAGACACTGACAGCAAAATTTTCTTCAGCAGTCTGCAGCGTAGATTAAAATCCAAAAAAGTAGGCCAAGGGCTAATTGGACATAAGAGTAATCGTAAAATTTAAATGGGCTCCAGTAATAAAATAAGATACAAAATTACCTGTATGTGCAATCTGTAGATTAGTTTTTGATCGTTTTAGGCAAAAAGAATATCATGACTGGCATAACTTGGATGGGCAGCGTCAAGCTAAAGAGCTTAATAGGGAATATCCTAGTATTAAGGCAAAAGAACACTTAAGTCTTGATTGAAACAGTATTAGGCAGCTTATTCTGCTTTTGGGCAGGTAAACGATAGTATCTGCAGAAATGAGTTTGAGATATTTGAAGAAGAGCATTTCAGTTTCAACATTAATAACTCTTTTTGTTCTCATTCCCATTACTGCAGTGGTTCACAACAAGCCAAGTTATAAGTATTTAAAATGTTTTCCTCCTCACTTTTAAGTCACGAGTATATCGTGTTTTTGTTTTCTTTCACATGTTCTATTTAATCTTTGTTGTTTTGCTATTTCAGAGAGATCTCTGACACTAACAAAAACATCACATTTCTTTAAATGACATGCGTAATAGAAATCAAATATAAAAGAAATCAGTAAGTTTGTTCACGGTTTTGAACAAATGACTACCTTAGATTGAAGTAACTTATCACATCAAACTATTAATTACATATTTATAGCATTAATGGCAGAAATAAAGATCAAAATAATATGGATGTGCAGTTCATACAAATGCTTTAAACATAATTACCTTTAATTCTCTTAACATTTTTATAGGTTTAGGAAATAATCCAAAAGTCTGCTTTTAAGAAGTATTACTCCTAACAAGCGTAGTTTACACATATCCATTCTTTTGAATCATTAAAAGACATTGATGATTTACTAGACATCCAAGGATGTGGTAATGTGTCTACATCATATTTTAATAAACAAAAATCTTTTTTTTTTTTAAATTTTGAATCCAAATTTTCTAGATTAATTAAATGTTAGCAATGGGTTAAATAAAAAATAGCTAAATCATGTTATTAACAATGTGCATCAGCTTCAAGTGCATTATTACTCGAAAATCTATGAAATATGGGTAAGATACAACCCTTCTCATAAGATGAAAAGATCTTTTGGCTCTTTTAACAAGTTTTACTGTAATTCCGAAACATGAAAAGAAAGATTGTACCTAAGACAAAGAACAAAAAAGAGCCTTTCAAGAGCATGCAAAAAAAAAAAAAAACTCACAGTCAAAGTTTCTCTTTTTCTTCCACTTGTAATGAATGTAAATCCCTGAGTTTCAATGGCTACTCCAGTTTTCAATATATGCTCTTCAATATACCTAAAACATAAAAGCATGTTGAAAGGTGGGCCAGTTTGCACACAATAGTACCATACATGATAAAATTTTAAGTTTATTAACCTGAAATCTCACAGACACCCAAATTCTGCACCAGAATTGGAGTTTAATAGACTCCTGTCATATCCTATGCACATTAAGCGTTTTCCATCTCTAATTAAATGCTAACCAAAGCGCAATTGATTTACAATATTATCACCATTTAAAATAGAGAAGATTTTATCTAGTCCAGCAGAACTAACAGGAATTATAATTCAGAAACAAGCAAGATTAACAAGACTTTCATGTATTGCATATTTTCTTTAAACTGGTACATCTAACTTGACTTCAGGAAATGAAGCTACTTTGTTTTGCGTTTCATATTACGTACAAAATCTACGTTAATATTGACAAGTAAAACTCTGTCACTATCTTTTGAGCAAATGATTATCTCATCCCAAGCACTTAGGATGAAGAATATTAGGTAGCAAATGATAATCAGTAACTCCCTGTTTTCTTTCGTTTTTGCCCGCCTGCTGGCAGAAAGCCAACCCCCTGCACGTGACCACAAAATTGAGTAACATTTTAATGCCTTTATGCTTCCCTGTAATGCCCTTATGCACCCCCCCCCCCCTTCAAGTTGAGAACTGCGGTTCTACACAATGTTTTTTTAGATAGTTTCAATTTCAACGTGTCAAATGACTAAACAAGAATTATTCAGCAAATTACCGCCCCTTAGCCAGGGCTAAAGCAGAAATACATGAAATACACCGCCAGTTCAATCATTTCCAGTGGAGGACTGCAGTTTCGTGCTTATTAGCACTCATCAGCCCGGCATAGGAAAGTGACTGAGCTGGAGATGGAAAACCTCTTATGGAAGCCAAGAGGGCCAAACAAACTGGTAGCTAATGTAGAATTAGCACAGACCAGATGAGTGACCGAAGCAATGGTACTTAACTCTGTTTCCAGAATTTCTTCAAAATGGGATAATGGCATGCATGTCATCGAAAAACTGAATGCTTTAAACATTAATTCAGATTATGTTCTTATTTCATGACTTGAGAAAATAATACAATGAACGAATAAAATGCACAAATGTTTTTAGGGTATTTTTCTGTATCTGTCTTTTCTTAAAAATTTGATTTTTCAATTATTTTTTTAAATACTTACCAATTGATGAAAGAACTTTTCCCTGCAGAATGATTTCCAATAAGAAGAGCAGTTATTTTCTTCCTTGGTGCAAGTAATTCCAAATTCAGACCAGCTGAAATTTTTATGAGTCCTAAAATAAATAAAGTTTCAAAAATTAGTTTTTACAAGAATCATTTTTCTTAAAACTCATATTAAAAAAATTTAAAAAACTTTTTAAACAATTCAATGGATACTAAAATAATGTCATTCCATGTTAGTTCAACCACACCCCAACACCCACCATCTCAGGTTCCAATGAAACTTTGTATACTTCTATTTTTCATAGTCCTAAGTAACCTCCTAAAGTATTTCTTCTCTATTAAAAATAGTTTTTACTTTTTGGCCCTTCAAAGTTTTGAGATTTTGCGTTAGTTGTCATTTACAGTTCTATGAGAATGAACAGCAGCTGTTTGCAAAAAAAATTATTTCTCAACAACTAAAGATAAAAAGTTTTTGAAAATTTTCACATTATACATTAAGACTTCAAGCATTTTAGAAAAAAATATATCAAAAATCTAAATTTATATTCAGCAATTAAAAAAAATTAACAAACTAAAAATTTAAAAAATTTTCAATAAAAAAATGATTTTCAAAATTTTAATTTTTTGGCATGAGGGTCTAAATTAAAATAATTTATATATTTTTTTAAATGATCAGTAACATGTGTGCTAACATATAAAATGAAAATCTTTAGGGGACTTTGAGGGATTCTGCCCCCTTGCCCCCCTTATTTTGATAAAAGAAAAAAATCGATCTCAATCTTACAATCTTAGCTAATTACTAATAGCATCAAAGAAAATTTGAATAATGACATACATTGGTGTTTGAACCCAAATTTAAACATTTTAATACTCAAGATTTTTTTGAATTGAAAGTAGTTAATTAAATAAATTAATAATAAACAATAAAAACAGGTTATCGCGAAATTTGAAATTTTCCTACAACAATTTATGCATACTAAAAATTATTGTTTAGTATGCATTAAGACAACATAGAAATTAAAAAAAAAAATCATCTAATTCTAATTTATAACTAAGCAATTAATACAAAGTATTACAAATCCTATAAATACTAGCTCATAGTTCTTAAATTCCTTCTAAATTACGTCTGTTTTCCTACTAAGAAGATCAGAAAAAACGTATGTCATTCTAATTGTTGTGTTGTGTGTAATCAGATCTAGGCCAAATACAAGTAAAAATTTGATATCTGTCCAGTAATGATTTCTCTAACCAACTGGGCAAAGAACGAACTAAAAGACAAATTCGAAGCTAGACACTTCTAGTTCGCAGAGCTTTTAACTTGTTTCATTAATCTAATATCAAACTGAAACATGGATTTGTTTTCCGCTCATCAAACAGATTACCCCAGAAAAGTTCAATTTCCCGTGCCTTCTCCAAAAGATTTTTCTGTATTCGCCCCTGAAGAGCGGTATGTTGTTTAAAGTCACTTTTTATTTTATACAAATGATTTATAAACATTCTACTCTAAATATTCCTGTTCAAATACAGTGAAACTTCAGTAACTGGACACACTGATAACCCCTGTAACTGGACATTTATTTTTCTTAGGATTGGCCCAGTGCAAAGTCAATGGCTGAAAATCTATCTAACTTGACACACATTTGCGAGAACCCCCTATCAGTCTGCACCCAATTGCTATTCTAGTTCAATTTTTGCTACCAACATTTTTTCATATTAACATTTTCTCAGAGTTTTAGGAAATCTCTTTTAGAGAATTCTATCTTTTATCCAGGGGAGTAAGCAACCACTCTGTGCTATTAGTGCAATTCTAAAAGGATAGCATAAAATATACCAAACTGTAGAGAAAGAAGGCATCATTATACCTGTATTCTAAACAAGTGTGAGCAGGGACTTTTTATCTTTAACAGACATGACTAACAAGAACTTTTATCTCTTTTCAACAATTATGTATTTATTCTTCACAATATATTCAAATATATTATTGATTTTACTATATACTTTTCAAAGAAAGAAAACGAAAAGAATAGAAAATTTCTTTACCAAAATTAGTTTTCATAATGTGAATATTAAGCATCAGTAAGTAAGTGATACTCACAGAAACTCTTTAGGAATTAAAATTTTGGAACCCCAGTAAGTTGACATCCACTTAAGTCGAAATTTTTTCATGTTTCCTTGGTTTGTCGAGTTATGGAGCTTCCGCTGTAGTTTGAATTAGCACATTTTTATACCAATTTCTTTTCTCTATTCTATTTATTGCACTTAATTGCATTGCACTAGTGTACACCCCCAAAAGCAGTTGAGGAAAAGATGCAAGTTATGTTGGGGGAGGGGGGGGATCCGGACAAATATTGTTTTTTTTTTTCCCTTGCAAATACTAATTTGGTTTCTTATTCACATTAAAAAATATATAAAAATCCATTGAATATGAGAGATGCAATTTATTTCCTCATTTGCTATGAAGGGAGGGGGGAAGGTAATTTACTTTATTTAGAACGTATTATTACTAAGCAATCAGGCTATTAACTTCTAAGGGGTGTTAACTGTAATTTCAAGAAATGAAAAGGATGAATTTGTTGCTGTACATCAGTAACACTAAAATGAAAAACAGTTCCACTATAGCAATTTTTCTCAAACATAAGGGTGGCGGTGGGAGGGGGGGGATCCTGAAAGTGCTTGAAACTGCATGATTATGAATTGGTGTTAAGACTTAATTTTTGTTTTCCTTTGTCTTAACTAAAATGCAGTAATCTGTATGCAGATATTGTTGCCTGTAGCTTTTAAATTTCATGATATCTTATTTTCAGAATGTCTATATTTTAAACAATTTTTAATTATTTCAAATTTTAAAAAAAAAGCTTGAATATTAAATTTATATATCTGACTTTAATATTAAACACACTTTATATTTAATTTTTTTTAAATTAATTGTTGGGAACTCTGTTTTCAAAGACGTAGAAGAGCTTATCTCTATGATGCTTTCGTTTTTTCTGAAGGGGGGGGGGGGGGGGGGCAGAATCCCAAAAAGGCCCATAACTTTTTTCATAGGGGAAGTTAGGACACATACTCATGATCATTTTTCATTGTTAAACATGATTTTTGAAACTGACTCTGATGTTAAAAATTTGACAATGGCTTTTTTCACCAAAAAAAATAAATAAATAAAAATATTTTCTTTTTTTTTCCAATTTTTTAAAAATTCTTAGTATAAACCAAGATTATTATAGTATTTTTTAATAAAAATATTCAAAATCTAAGCATTTTTTATGAAAATTTCCTAAAAAGGTAAATTTATTAGTTGCTAAAGAAACAATTTTTTTCCTATTAAACAACAGTTCAGTTTGTCTTAAAAATGACAAAAAAATGCAAAATCAAAAAATTTGATAAGTCTATAATATCAAAATACATTGAGATTGAAAGAAAAAAAACTAAGGGGCTGCTTTTTTACCACAAAATAAGGAAGTATACCAAGTTTCATCAAAATCTGAGATGGTACGTGTTAAAATCCCATTTTTATACGGTAGATTTGAGGTAGAACTACCCCATATTTTAAGTTATTTCAAATGAAAAAGAAGCTTCGATTTTTTTTATATTTGAGTTCAATGTTCAACACACTGTATATTTGAATTTTTGTCGTAATTGCTGACAATTCTGTTTTTAAGAATATGGAAGAGATTGTCTGTATGATGTTTCCTGCTTTTTTTTCAGAATGGGGGGGGGGGGGGGGCAGAATTCTTCAAAGTCCCCTAATGTTTTTCATTGGATAAGTTAGAACACATATTCATGATCATTTTTAAAAAAAATTATGATTTTTAAAGCTGACCCTCTTGTTGAAATTCAAAATTATGTCAGCACCTTTTTTTGACAAAAAAAATTTAAAATTTTCACTTTCCTAATTTTTTAAAAATTTCTCATGTAAACTAAAACTATTCAGATATTTTGTATCAAAATTTTCAAAGTCTTTACATTGTGTGCCAAAATTTTCAAAAAGATTATAGCATTAGTTACCAAGAAACAATTTTTTTAATAAACAACATCTTCTCACCAGGAAACATCACAAGTTCAGTAATCATGAAAAAAGTTAAAAATGGTCGCATTCGAAAGAGTATCTTTAGAAAAAAATTTGACCCAAATATTGTGTGCCCTCGTCCTTTTGTTTTTGAGATATGGGGGGTCAAAGTCTGTCGAAATCTTACGAAAATTCGCCAAATTTAAAGACTTGGCAAGAAATGGAAAATACCACGTGATTTCATCGCCTGCGTCTAGCAAGACTGTCATTTCCATTTCTGGTCATCTGCAAAGCGCGTAAACGATGTTTCGAATTAACCCTTTACTTGTGCGGGTAAAATTAAAAAGTAACTATGAAGCCTGTGAAATGGAAACTAGAGAGCTTTATCCAGAGGAGCTACAACTTTATAACGAAATTGAACGTAGGATTTAACTTTGTAATCGTGATAATAATGCATTTCAGAATTTAAGTGCATTTCAAGTGTGTTTTACTTAACTAATTTAATTTTGTATTCTTGTAATGAAATGTGTTGTAAGTAATTAATAATTATTTACGAGAATTAATATGAATAAGTAAAAAAAAACATGCTTATTAAAGCTTATATATTGAAAATAAAATGGATAGTTTTTGATGTTGAAAGAACATGATCATGGATTGTAGTATTCCAGCTCTTATTTATTTTTTCAAAAGTTATTATCATTCATGAAGTTTTATTGTCTGACCACTGCTAGCGAAAATGTTTAATTTAAAATGGAAAAAACTAATAATTAAAAAAAAGAAAACAACGGATAGTAAATGTCAAAAAATTGCACAGCAAAACTAACGATGTCGGAAATTACTTCATAACCGATTCTTATCAAAAATTTTATAGTCGACGTTCATTACAACAACCCCTGTAGTTCGAAAAAGTCTGTCACTGCAACTGAAAGTCGTTATAACGTAAATGCACATCATATTGCATGTTATTTAGTCATTTTTAAAAATACTGAAGTCACTTTTACCAATTATGTTTCACGTTAAAAGGGAATTCAAATACGAGCAAAATAAAAATTAATACAGTTTTTTTTTTATTTGACTTGTTAGAGGGTTTACACATAACTTGAAAACGATACATATAACGAAAAACACACTGGAAATAACTGACAGAAATCGTTTTTTTTTAATTTGAGAACATGGTTTGAAATCTTTAAAAATGTCGTTTTTTTTCGTATTTAGATACTGTTGAAGACTTCAGATTTACGGCTTTTCAAGAAAAAAAAAAAAAAAAGACTTTAAAGTGTGTTTACCGTTTCTCTACGGTTATCATATTTTTTTCAAAACAGTTTCATCATCGAATAAACTCTTTCAGTGGAAATATTTCACCCGCAGAAGCATAAATGTTTTAAACATCAGTTTTTTAACAGACAGTGTTAAGAATAACAAAAAATTCCATTGTTTTTCCAATAAAATAAAACAAATATTTCGGGCTGTGGCGTTTTCCCCTATACAGTTGCACGTTAATATCCCGGAACACAAACCCCTAAAACTTTCAATGCCGCAGCCTGTACCACGAAACCCCGCGCCATGGTAGTCACCCCGAGTAAAGAATTAATGCGATATTTCTCACGCGCTTTGGTGGTGACCAAATATGGAAGTGAAATGTCTTGTCAGATGCAGATGTTGAATTCGCGCCGTACCTTCCATTTCTGAACAAAACTCGCTAAATTTGGCGACTTTACTAAAAATTTCGGCAATTTTTAAGACATCATATTTCGATAACGTGGTCACGAGGGCACGTAGTTTCAGTGCCATAAACATGTTTTCCAATGCTCTTTCGAATGCCACCAATTTGGAATTTTTTTGAATTTCCTTGATCGTGATGTTTCCTGGTCAGTTTGAGTGTCTCAAAAATAATAAAAAAATGCAAAATCGCCAGATTTCAAAAGGCTATAAAATCAAAACGAATTGATATTGAAAGAAAAGAAATTAGGGGGTTGCTTGTAACCATAAAGGGATGAAGTATACCAAGCAGGGTTCATACACTTTTGGTTACAAAAAGTTCCCTGACTTTTCCAGGTTTTCCAGGTTGTTTTTTAGAAAATTCCAGGTTACTCGCTTCATTCAAAATTTAAGTTTAAACAGTAATATTTTCAAAATAATTAAAATTGTTTAAAGTAGCAATGTAGAAGAACTGAAACTTCTCCCCTTAGATTAAAAAGAAAAAAACTTGGAATTTTTTTTCCTCTGTTTTCTCTGTCAAAATTATAAGTTTTTAAAAAATATTTTGTTCAAAATTGTTTTAATTTGTTTACTATTTGTTGAAAACAGAGTACTTTCAACTTATTTTAGCGTTTCTTTGATGTCACGTGTAATATTATAGCGTTTTGCTGTAGTCCTGCAGCAACCTTTTAGCATCCGCTTTTGGTTTACAATACTTCTTTTTATTTTCTTATTAGTAGGTTACACAAAACATATTGAGCAAAATGCAAAGCTAAATTTCAGTATAAATATGATTAACTTGTTGCATCGATCGGCATATCATGTAATGCATAGTAACAAAAATCAACATCTGCCGATCATAGGCCAATGCCAATAATCTTTTTTTTATTTTCACATATTAAAGGACGCTTTCCTTAAAATTTCAAGTTTTCTTTTCCAGAAAGTAATAGTTAATTTTCAAAAATTCATAACATTTTGCACATTTTAATGTTATTTTCAATAGTTCACTTTGATATAAACATCCAATTCTGTTTCTGGAAGTTTAAGTCTACTTCCATTGTGCAAATGATCAAATATGGCGACAAAGTGAAAAATTTAAAATAATAAGTAGATTTTTGGATTTGTAGTATAAAGTAGTAATAAATAATTAATAATCCTTAAAAAACTACAATAAAAGCAAAATAGTCAGTATTTAGCACATAAGAGTCTAAATCAGTTAAAACAAAAAAAATGTTATGAAGATTAAATTTTGCATTTTTCCAGAAAATAATTACAAATTATCCGGAAAAAAGGGCACAATTTGTGTTTTTTTCAATAGTTTGCATTGCAATTAACATCCAATGCCGTTTTCGAGAACTTAGGCACTTGAAAAAGGCTTGTGTACTTCCATCTTGGGAATGACCAAATATGGCGGCTATGCCCAAAAATAAGAAATAACTTTTTTTTTAATTTGTTGCATGAAGACAGTTAAAAAATAATAAATCTTCATGATACTACAATTCATTGAAAAGTTTTTATCACATTTGCGTCCGAGGCAGTGAGGATAAGATTAAGTTTTAAGAACAAAATTTTTCATTTCTCAAGAAAATTATTTAAAATAATAATACAAAAACAATTTGCAGACCATTTTTTGTTGTTTTCATCAGTTTTCAATTAAAGAAAACATCCAATTCTGCTTTGTTTTTAGAAACTTAGGCATTTTTGGATCGTATCTACTTCCATCTTGTGAATGACCAAAGATGGCGACTACGTTTAACACGTAGCTGAAATGATTTTCCGATCAACAAAAAAAAAAAAAAAACATTTTCCCCGATCGACCCTCCCATCTACAGGTTGTGCTTCCGAAGCAGTAAATTGTCTTCTCTCCTGTTGAGTTTGTGCATAATTGCTGTTCACCTGATTTCAGGGGCGGACTGGCCCTAGAATTTCTATGTGGAAAAATATTCTTTCCGGCCCTACCCCAAACATTTTGGCTGTCTTTTTCCCAACCTCGAAAGTTTTTAGTGATTTTCTTTATATAAATAAAGAAAAAGAAAAGAACAAGTTTTTTCAAAGACTACACATGTCTTTAAAAGAAAAAAAAATCCTAGTTTTGTAATCTGGAAAACTTTTCTGTTGATGACGAAAGAAGCCATCTTTTTAGTTTAATTTTTTTTCTTTCTTTCTTTTTTTTTTTTTTTTTTCAATGTTTTGGCTGCTGTCCGTTTTTGAATTCAGCTTAAAATGGAGAATGATATCAAGATAGTGATGAATGTTTCTCCCTGTAAGTGGGGTATGGAATATCCCCAATTCAGGGGGTCCGGGGGTTTCTCCCCTGGAGAAAATTTTGAAAAATAGGTATAAAAATCTGCATTTTGAAGCCTCATAAGGAGTGATTGGAACAAAGAAATATCAGGAAAAAAATAGGCGAAGAAAACTTTTTTTTGAGTTTCATTTTTCAAATTAAGATAATAAACTTTTTTGTGTCGATAAATCAATGACAGCAGTTGACAGACAGAAAGAGTGAGGAAAGAGAAAATATGATGCATGGTTGTTTTGTCACATCGGCTTTCGGTACGATTAATTTTTGATAACCACAACAAATACAACACTGAATTAAATATAAAATGATCAATAGTAAAAAATGCTTTAAAAGAAATGATGCACAGATTTAGAGAATGGGGAACGGGAGAGTAACATATTACCTATTTTTACTATTTATAATGGAACTTACTTACGGTTTGGCCATCATCTCTCCGTCTGCGGGAATTTTGACCAACTGCACAGTGTTAGTAATGCTAAAAAAACTCGTTTTATTTAAGGATTACTGAACTTCATATGCATCATGAACATGCTTAGGGCTTATACAGACTCTTAACTGCATGAAAAACTCCGAGAAAAGGGAAAAGTAAAACGAGAATTCGAGTTTTCACCATGTTTCTGATGAGGAACCAAAGAGGCTTAAACCCATGAAATTACGATAATAAAGAGTATTTCCTATTAAATGAATTGTTCATCATTCTGTTACATAGTTTCTTTATAAAAAACTTAAAAATACCTCTCATTTTTAAATAGAAAGAAGTGTTTATAAGCCGCATAAATACAAGTGTTATTATACGCTGTAGTGACGGATTTTCGTTTGCTACAGTTCCCACAATGCACCGCAGTGCCGGTTTTGACCTGCAGTGACGTCAGATGAATGCTGTCCATTAATACGATTGAAAAGAAATAAAATGAAGCACACTTTGCTTAGGAGTTTCAAAGACCAATCTAGTTATTTTCAACGACTCTAGATTTGTAATTTAATAAACGAAAACAAATTAATTTAAAGTAATCGTTATTTTAAATTCATATTATTTTGTTTAAAATGTTGAAAACAACAAAATTTTAGCAAACACATGACTAAAAATATTAAACTTACCGCGAAAAAGTTCTTGTCATTGTTAGTTCAATACAGATGTTATTCCACACTGTATAACAAATGACTCGTTATTTTTCTGAGACGAAATTGCGAAGAGAGGGATTACCTAATTGATTGAAAAAGACATGGCTCCGTCTATTATACAGAAAGTGGCGGGAAACTTAACAGTAACCACGAAGGGAAGAGAAAGAGAGAGAGAGAGAAAAAAAAAAACTTTCTTAGCAGGCGTTTTGCATGTTACCAGAACTGGTATACATCCTATTCTTTGGATGGAGTCTCTTTCATATGAAGGAAAGGGATTAATGTAATCTTTCCCAGGCAGTTTTAGATGGTCATAAAAAATATCCTCACCCCCAATATACCGCTCCTCATCACAGAATTCCAGGAAACATCAATTTCCAACATAGATAGCAAGAGACACCACCTGCTCTTAACCAGGGCCCACCCTTAAGGCTTCACTTTGGGCGAAGGTCCACCCCACGAAACCATTGCGTTCTCACTTCGTAACAAGATACAATACGGCAATAGTTCGACAAGAAAAGAGTGACCACTAGAAGTGGAAAACCATCTAATCATCATCCTCTCCAAACCTCTCGCCCCAATTGCAGTTATCTCAATGTCTAAGTCTAAGACAACTGACTGTGACTCTAAATACACAAGAACGGCCGGCCTAGCTAAAATCTTTTTTTTTTTTTTTGCAAAATAAAATTAACATTGAAAAAAAGAAAACGGCCCGAGTTAGGTGCGGCCCATGTGGAATTTTCCACATCTTCCACATGGCCAGTCCGCCCCTGCCTGATTTTTTTCCCCTTGGGAACTACTGAGAGCCAAAAATGGCGGCTGCTGAAGATTTTTTGGGTCGCCACTTTTTTCATTGCTTTAAAATTGTTACAATTTTTTTTAAATACATCGATAAAAATGAAGATTAGATCTTATAAAACGAAATTCCCTGGGAAAAAATTGGGAAAAGAAAAATTTTGGGGACACATTTGGAAAATTCCTTGACATTTTTGACTAAGTCATTTTCCCTGATAATTCCAAGTTTTCCCGGAGCGTACGAACCCTGAACCGAACAGAATGTTGTGGCAACCCATCTAAAACTTAAGGCAGTAGAAAGAAATGCGTTCCCCTCACTGACTCCATGTAAGAAAATCTTCGCTCTTTTGGCGCATTTTTCGTTGTGAAAAAAAAACGTTCATTTTTCGATTGCAGTTTTTAAGTGTCAGCGTCGGTTTAGATAAAAATTTACAATTTTTTTTCGTGAAATCACAATAAAAACGAAGACTAGATCTCATAGTACTTAATTCCTTGGGAAAAAAATGGAAAAAAAATTTTTGGAGGACAAAATTTGAAAACTCCCTGACTTTTCCCTGACATTTTTGACAGTGTCATTTTCCCTGACAATTCCCGGTTTTCCCGGAATTCCCGGAGCGTACGAACCCTGACCAAGTTTTATCAAATTCCGAGACGGTGGGTGTTAAAATCCCATTTTTGTGGTTGATTTGACGTGGAATGACCCCTGACTAAAATGAAAGCAAAACCCCTATTTACTGAATAATAAACCTTGAAGTAATGAATTATTTTAACAAAAAAAAATTTTTTTTTGTTAAAATAATTTGAGTTAGGAAGAATTGGATTGTTTTCCAAATGATATATCCATCTTGTGCGAAGCAGAAAAATACTTTTCTTTTTATCAGCAATGTTTGATGGGCGAAATGGCAACCAAAGAATAGCAATTCTGATAAAGAAAGCAATCATGAAACTCACATCAGAACTGTTACTTTTTCAAATGCTTTAGAAGGCTTGGAAACTAAAAACATCTCATGCAGCAGGCTATAAATGACACAATATTTTCTTCTCTCCATAATGTCAAAAGAGAACTATTTCGAGTCAAGTATCAAGGAAATCGTCAAGCATCTACTACTCAGTACTTTAAATTTTCAAATTAACTAGTGTGAAATAAGTCACGGAATGCTGAATAAAAAAAAGGTATATACGTTCTAATTATGGATATTTTTGTGTCGTTGCTTATTAGGTCTTTTGATAAAGTAAGTGCCTTTTTTTTTCTAATTTCGCACCTCGATATTACGAATAACCCTGATTTAACATAAAAGTTTCAGTGGCGATTAATTTGTTAAATCAGGGTCCAATTGTATAGCCTAAAGCTCGAAAACGTGGCCCAAAACCAATAGGTAGGACTTTGACTTGAACGGAAGAGCACTCCCAGAGACGCCGACTAAAAATAAAAAAATTGGTGTGCGGGAGGGAGGGGGGACACACCAGGGGATCTTGCAGAGGGAAATTTTCCAAATTTGAAATGGAAAAAAGTGAGTTTTAAAGTTCTTTTTTAAGCATTTTAAAGTCATACAACCAACCCCAAAAATTGGACAAGACTGACAAATATTTTTTGATTTTGAAAAAGGAAAAATTTAATACAAACACGCACAGTATTTTCACAAAAAGGTAATTTAATTTACGCATGTTTTTTTTAAGATCAGCTGTTTTTTCATTAATGATATCGGCTAACATATTTAAGTGTAAACGCAGTCAATGTCTAGGTCATTTCTGAAAAATTCAGTTGAATTTTCAAAATTTGTTACACCCCTGTTTAATAAAAACAAGCACCTCTTGTTCAACTTCAACAACCTATTTGAGCCCAGTTGATGTAAACCGCCCAATAATGCAAGATTGCACCATTTCACAAACCTCAATGTAAAGTGCCTTGTAGTGCTCCTTTGGGATTTTGAAAGGGTATGGTAAGCTGGCTTCGCAGTTTTCATTCTTCATTGGTATACGAGGAAAAAGAGGATCATCAGTTTGTGAAGGTTTGTCTTTTAAACACAATTCCCAAAAGTAATCAAAACTATCACGCCACCCATTTAATATACAAATCAAACACTCGTATATTTTTTCCAGATCAGCAACACTTGAGCACGCCACAACGCTGCCCACAAGCAGCAGACTTGACTCGTAAGTTTGCGCACTGGGATAAATTCTAATAAGTGTGCTTGCAGCACCCAACATTATCATTAGTCATAACACTCGTTTTCAGTTAACCTGCTTACTACTGTAATAATTATTTGTTTCAACTCCGCTTGAATTATTTGTTTTAACCCATTACTGAATGTATTTTACAAAGTAAACTATGTTCAAACAAAGAAAATAAAAGATAAATTTATGAGTTTAGAAAGCATAATATAACTAAATGATTTTTTTGATTTATTGGGGGGAGCTCTGCCCCCTCAAAAATATTTTTGAGGGGGTTCGTCATGGAGTCGGCGCCACTGGGTAAAACTGATGTTGCTGTGGCTCATGAATACAGTGCAGCTAACTAGTGTTATCCGAGTGAATTTTGTGAGCAAGTTGGAACTTACAAGGCAGTGGTGGAAGATGATGAACACATGGTTCGTATTCAATTTCAGAAATAAAATGAAGGAGTTTTGGAGGAGTTTTGAAGGAGTAAAAGGAGATTTTGAAGGAGTACTTTTGGGCTATCCTTAAATGGAACAGCCCAATGGAATAACACTTTTTTTAAACACATTCGACCCCCTTCCTCCTTCGTCACACTTTACCTTTCTCCTCCTTTTGTCACATGTCATATTTTTCATGAACATATTGTTATAACTGTGATGTCACTTTTTGTCACCCTCTCTCTCCCCCTTATCATAATTTTGTGAGTCCATCTCCTCCTTAAGACATGACATCACATGTGGGTGACCCTTTTTACTACATCATAACTATGATTTACTAAACTACACAATTGTTTTTTTTAACACAACCACTTAATATGGTAGATCTGCTTATGTATTTTTAAATATTTAAATTATAAATAATTAGACAACCTGACATTTGCTACTGTGGTGGAAAGAATAACAATCATTTAACAATCATCATAAAACCAAAAAAAATGTCCAAGCATCATTTAAGTATGGTTAACTTCACATATGAAATGTCTTAGTCATCTAGTAATATTTTCACCTTCAACTTTTATGACTCAACTATAATCAATTTGTTAATCATATCTTTATGAAAAAATAAATACTACATTAAAATCACCCTTGTGATGAAGTTAGTTGTCGATCGAAGTATTTTAAGTTACTCTCATAGAGGAAGATTATGTAGTCTTGAACTAAAAGAGAAGGGGTTTTGAAGGAGTTAAAACCAAAAAGAAGGAGTTTGAATGGCCCTTCCAAAAAATGTCCTAAATGAAGGAGTATTGGAGGAGTTTTGAAGGAGCGTACGAATCCTGGAACAGCAGCCACAAGGTCAGCTGGTGTTTCATGTTCAGTTAGATTTAATAAGGTTTTAGTTCAAAAAATACAAAAACTTTTGCACATTTTGAATAGAAAAAGGGAATTTCATCCGTTACTCATCCTATCTGCTACTGGGAATCATCAGATTTTTCAGTGAGTTACTGGGGGCGAAACCTTATTTAAAATATAATTGATTTTTTTTTCAAATTCTATTACACTTTATAATTTAGAATTACTATTATTTATTTGTAAGAGTGAAGGCTTTCACGGCCGGTGTCAATATTATGAAAGGATTCCGGGCTGTTGTGCCGTGGTCTGAGTGTATATACACTCAGACCACGGCACAACAGCCCGGAATCCTTTCATAATATTATTTATTTGTTTACTTTATCTAGGACCAGCAGTACCCACAAGGCGATGTCCGTGCTAAGACTTTAAAGGAAGTCTGTTGAATAAAAAATATCCTCCCCCTCCCCCTCCTGATGTGAAATAATCATTTTCCAAAAAAACCTTTTAAAGTCTCTTTGGAATTTCAAACTATTCGCCAAAACATTGAATTATATTTACAGTTGCTTTAAAACTTAAAATAATCCTCCAACTATTGTTATTGCCTAACTCGCCGAGCAACCACAATGCCGGAACCCAGCCCTTTTGCGAGTGAAGCGGATGTTTCCTTTTTAATTAAAAATGTTCGAGCCAATCTGCCGGAGTACTTGGTACGCGACCAAATTTTGATCAGATACTCGACCAATACCGAGTAGTTGCAAAAAAATTGAATTTTGTCCAAGACAGATATTAAAATTTATAAAAAAGCTCAAGCATGTATAATGTTCATAATGCTCTGCAATCATTTACAATTCAAATTTACAAGTCAAATTTAAATTTAAGAATAATGAAGTTTGTAATGCTTCAATGGAATAAATCTATATTTTAATGTCCCTAAAGTTAATAAAACTTATTTATTAAAAATTGTGCAGAAAAGGTAAGTATAGGAATATAAAAATATGGAATTTTTGTATTAAAAATGGATTTTTGCTACATACAAAAATTAGTTATAAGAAAGATAAAAATACCTTTGCTTAAAAAATAAAAGGAAACAAAACAATGTCAAAAGCACAGTGCAGACACGTGTTTTGGCATTACAAGGAATTCCTTTTTCAAAGCACAAAACGTGAGCTCGTAGATTTAAAGGCATCCGACAAAAGTCGGATTTTTTTGTCGAACGTCTTTACATTCTTTAGCTCACATTTTATGCACTGAAAAAGACATTCCTTGTAACGCAGAAACGTGTCTGCAGCGGGGTTGTAGTTTTTGGCCGGACAAAACCTATTTTGGCCATGCCACTAGCAAAAACCGGCCAAAACTGGATATAACTGCCATAGAGCTGGCAAAAACTGTATTGTATAAAAGCACACTAATATGTATAATGTTGCAGCATTAAATAATGCGTAGTTACATTTCAGCAGGAATTTAGTTTTAAAAACTATTATATGGACAAGGAGGGTCTATACTACTATTCCAATAAGTTCAAAATTCATCACATGTGTGTCGGTGGTTCTTCTTAAAACATAATTGGGTACTTGGTAACTCAGCCGGAGTAGTGAAAGGCCGAGTACTCGGTACTCGGCCACAGTGCTACTTGGTACGTCTATACTCAAGCAAGAAATGGCAACAAATAACATCATTCAGCTTTTTCTTCAAGTTAAAATTAATCTTGTGCAAAAAATGGGGGAAGAAATTTCTTCTTGAATTAAATTAATTTTTACTTCAAACGCTTATAAAGTTTTTTGTGAGTCATTTTTTGATGTCCGCAGCTCTAGTCCCTGCAGATATTTTTGAAATGATTATTTTTTATTGGCTTTCCAAAGGTACAAAAACCGAAAAAATCGGACCAGTTCTTGGCATAGATGTATGTTCAAGTGGATGTAAAATTGAGTTTTTAATCCCCAAAGCAGAATACTACTAAATTTGCGACGTACGTCGCAGAACAGATTCCTGAGCTGCAGAACAATTCTGTTCAAATGTGAGAAGAAAACTGATAAATGTTCTGCAGAAATTCTGCAAATTTCGGTGAAATTTCTGCCAGAAACCGCGGTGCTGAAAGTCTGCAACAACTCTGGTGCCGAAAATCTGCAGAAACTGCGGTGCAGAAAATGTGTAAAAAACTGCAATGTTCTACAAATATCTTCCAACTCAAGATAGACTTTTGCAGAACTGCTGCAAATTTCTTAATTTAGAAGAAAATCTAAAATTCTCAGCAAGTTACGATAATTTGGAGGAAAGTTTGCGATGTTGCATTCGATAAGTCCTTTGTGGGACTTTCCCAATCGATGTTCATCCACTACAATTTCGGCCATACACGTATGTTTTGGAAACATGCCAATATTGAAACACTTTCATTGCCGGAAATTGCGTGTTTTGTTTGAGATTTCAATCCCTTTGCATCCAGAAAATATTTCAATTATTTAGAAAGTTTTGAAGTGTTTTTATTATATGAAACCCAAACTCGACTCATTTTATTTATTATTTTAACAATTTATTTATTTATTAACATTATTTTAATTGCTCCTCATGCCATGTAAAATTAACCAAAAAAAATAATATGGCTTGCCAGCTAGGTTTGGATTTTTAAAAAAATTTGTATCTTTGCTCTTTCTATGCATTTTAGAAAGCAAATAAACTATTTTTGGAGAATCTCAATCGATTTAGGTTTGACACCTTTGTTATTATTTTTTTTTTTTTTTTTGATTTTATAGTTTTCATGATGAACTAATTTTCCAAATTCAGTGCTCTTTAATTAGTCATTTGGTTGAAAGCTGTGATGTTTCTGGAAATATCTCATTTCCACAAAAATAAATAGCAACAGTCCAGATTAAAAAAAAAACTGAAAATAAAAAGAAAATGAAACGATAATATGAAACGATTTCAAATTTTGGCACCATATTTCTGGAAAATGTCACTTTTTTTCGCTTGAAGTAGAGGAATATGGGGCAAAGTGAAATGGTGAAATATTTACTTCGCTTTTAGTACCACCTATCTGGTAATTAATATTTTAACTATGTAGTAACACATGTAGTCTATTCCAGTCAAGAAAAAATTTCCTCCTGAAAATTATAGAACATGATATCAATCAATCAATCAAAACAGTCAATTTTCAAAAATTGATACTCATTTTGTAATATTTAGTTGTAGGTCGAAAAATTATTTTCGGCAATTTTAAATGATAAAGTTCTTGTAACTAACAGCTGAAATATTAATTGAGACCTTCTAATATTCGGTGCAGTGTTTATTTACTTAATAATAAGATTATTTGTATTTTAAATATTTTGTACAATTAAACAAGTACATGTGGGGCAAAGTGGATGGGGGCAAAGTGAAATAGTTAATTTTGTTTAATTGTTCAATTATTTATTAAACCTCTCACGTATTCTTTATTAATTACTTTATTAACACACCTTTATTTAACAATTCATTTATTTATTTATGTATTCACTTATTTTCTTATGCATTCACTCTTTTATTCACTTATTTATTTGTCATCATACATTAATTAATTTATTTAATTATTCGTTTTTTTTCAGTATAATTTTATTTATTCATTTAACCTTTTATTTACAGATTCGTTTGATCAAAAATACTTTTTATAGTTAAATCAAAAATATTTTACTGCAAAAGTATTTCATTTTTTCCCTTTGCCCCAAGCAAAAAAAAAAGGGGAAAATTTTCCACTTTTTTTTCTGAAAGCGAAAATTTACTGCCAAAAATAAAAAATACTATTTTAAATGAAAAATTTAATATAAAATACAGTATTCTTTCTTCGTGTTCTGTAATTTCAAAACAAATTTCCAACTTGTTCATTTTGAAAAAGCTCTGTCAACTTAACCATCTCACTTTGCCCCACATTCCCTACTTTGCAGAACAATTTTGGTGAAATGATTTCACGTTGCAGAACATCCAAAAGTATTCTGCTTTGGGGTTTTTGATTAATATCTCCATTAATTAGCATCCTACATAAATGAAGCTGGAATATTTGTAACCCTCGTAAAATTTTGAATTTTTTAATACCTGGTTCGACCCCGAACTCAAGCCCGTTGTTGAGAATTTTGCACATTCCGTTTCACTCCTTAAAATTTGAAATTTCCAAAAATCCTTTCGTAGCATTCGCTTATGTAATAAAATTAACCAATGTTCCAAATTTCAGCTTTCTAGTCTCAGCAGTTTTGGCTGTGCGTTGATTGTCAGCCAGGACAAGCTAATTTATATACAGATAAAGAAAATTATATTTTCTGTTAATAAATTTGTTTAGCATAGTCTTTCGAGGCATACTTTGAGCAAAATATTAACGTTTAAATTATTTTTTAGTCAGTTACAGAGCTAGATAATGTAGATGCACACACGCACACCTTTCGCGGCTACACCCGCTGACGTGCGGATACGTACGCCGCGGAGTTGCATGTCGGTCCGATTATCATAAAAGTTCTTAAATAAAAAATATAGATCATTTTCAAACGAATAAGAAGTAAAGATAATATCTTTACTTCTAATTCGTTTTAAATTGATATTGATCTTATTTATTTAGATTGTAAAAAATATTACAAGATAGTATATACACCCGCGCGTTCGGTGAATGTATTCGCTGCGGGCACGCGCACACCAGGCGATAATCGTTCAAATTCTTACTGCTTACTTTTAATTTGTTTTAAACTGATATTATTAAATTAATTTGTAAAAGTTATAAATAGATAGTATATACGCAAGATACTTATGATTAAAACTTATATACTTATGATTTTAAATGTTTTTTTCTTTTTTTTTTTTAAATCCCGACAATCCCTTTAAGATCAAATATCGCCATCAAGTTGTGAAAAATCTTTTGGCTGAAATTGAAGAAGGAGTCAAGTCTTCTGGGAGTGACCATATTAGAAGCCATGCGAATGACTGACAAAGCTTGGAATAGCGAAAACTTCCTCAACCATCAGAAATTGCTTTAAGAAAGCTGGATTCGTAAAGAATGAAGAGGATGTCCCCGTATGTGACATAAGTGATGAAACTGAGATGAGTGTGTCAAGGACAGATTGGGGACGACTTTTCCGAACATTTGGATTTAAATGAAGTGCAATATTAAGACTTCCTAAACGTTGATGAAGAAGTTTGCAGTATGTGGTCGATGGGAAGACCACGAAATTCTTTCTCAAATAACTGCTGGCGATCCAATTTCCGAAGAGGATGAAGAAGAAGAGATCTGCAATCCTCTCCAAAAACCTACAAACAAAGATGCCCTATCCACTACTGATGTTCTACGAAGATTCATCGAATCCCATCCACATATGACAGAGACTTTTAGAGCGCTTTCTCATTTAGAAATTGTAGTGGAACGAGAAAAAGACTTGAATTTGAAGCAAACCAGCATCGATTCTTTTTTTTACATGACTCAATATATCAGTAAGTGTTTTGTGAATAATATATGCATTTATTTTCAAAGTATTTGTTTGCATTTTATCCCCCCCCCCCCCCCCAGCTACCCAAGGATTTTTGATAACTCGAATTTTTGTTAACTCGAATTTTTTTGATGCTCCCTTCAAATTCGAGATATCAAGGTTCGACTGTAAATGGTTCAAGATTCGATGTCCGTTTGTTTTACACAGATGAGTTTTTGATTTTAAGTTGATTTTAAGTCAATGCAGCATTGCAACCCCCCCCCCCCCCCCTTCGATAAAAATTTCCCCTCCATCGAAATCCAAACTTTTGGCATTGCAGATAGCATGCAATAAATTGCATTTTGACATGCTTATAAGCGAGCTAAAAAGATTTATTTCTTGACACACGATATGACAACCAATAATCATGGGGTAACTAAGATGTTTTTGTTTTAGAATCTTGTAGGATGCCCTACCTTCCTGCACCACAACACAGTTATCAAACATTGTTTGCAACAATTAATTTTATTATTGTTTTTTAGCAAAAATTTTACATTTCACTAGGCATAATACTTCAGAAATTTAAATACTGCAAAATTATAACATGTAGGTTCTTCCTATAAAAAGTTATAAATCATATTTCTAATAATCTGTGGATGAGTGTTTTTTCAGTTGCATTTAAAATAATTTTAATGATAAGTAACGAAAGAAAATAAAATGAAAAAAAATCACTGCCAAGGGGAGGGGCTGATAATCACTTTTAAAATCCACATCTCTGATGCCTAATTTTAGTACTATCTTTCAATAAATGCATGCAATATTAACTTGATTAAGTGCTAGTTAGCTTAAAAATTGTATGATTTTTGAAAGAGAAAAATCAATAAAGGCAAAATTTTTAGACTAACGAAGGCTGATCAAATTGAATTCCTTTGGTTTTTTTTTTATTATTGAAAAAAATATTGAGAGATTCATCATTATGAAAATATTCAACACAACAAAAAATCACACGTTAAGGTATTCCAATCTCAACGCGAGAAAATTCGACTCGTCAACTAGAACGAAATGCTTGCAACCACAAACTTATTTTAGCTGAACTGGTAAAATCGATAAAATGCCATTTCAAGGTATGCAACAAAAATTTAAAATGCACTAGCATACAAATCAACATAAATAAACACAAAAGCCTCGAACAAAAATGATCGGGACAGAGCTTATACTTGAAATAACTGCAAAGAATATAGATTTAAAAGGCATTTTTTCCTTACCTGTCAACAAGATTAACGCCACCCGCACAAACGGCGAACCATGGATTCGAGGAAAAATTCATTCCAAATCCAATAAGATTACGGGGATTATGCAGGAATAGAGAAAGAATAGCAGAAACAATGCTTCGACTTCCTTGATCTTCCATGCAAAAACCCAGATGATAAAAAAAAATGCTGTTTGAACGATTTAACGTCGCTACGGCGGAACCAAAACAAGATCGATGCAGGGCAGTCGTTTGAGGCGACCTGGCTGCCATGCCAGCCAAGCTAAAATAACAACACACCACGGCCAGGTAAGAGATGCGATAGGACCTGGGGCCAAATTTGAGACAGGTGACCCTTTTTATACGCTCAAACGGTCTCGGAAATAACGGAGATGACCCAGAAGAAAAACCAGCCTTTTTCCCGCGAAAAACCCTTCGGAGAATACAGGCATTCCATGTGTTTCAGCGGAAGATACGTTGCGAACTAACCACTCGCGCAAAAGTAATTTCGTTGCTGTGGGTACGGCTGCCATATGAATGCAGAAATGTATGGCTGCGTGTGGTCATGTGAACCGGATGGTGGCGGGGGTTAGCGGAGGTTGCTTTCTTCCGGTGCCTGTATTTTCTACTTCCCTGATAAGACACAGGAAGGTAGCTTTATCAATGCTTCGCACATGCACATTGGCACCCGAAAATCAAAAAGGAAACAAAAGAAAGAGAAGGAATAAAATACCCGGAGGAGGAAAAAGAAATTCCAAGAATTAAAAGTTGATCCCAGGAATAACAAAGAGCTCACGAGAAATGTTGAACTGAAGAGGAAGGATATTAATTCTGTTCCAGTCTCGCTTTTTTTTCTTTCTTTTTTCATTTCTCTTTCGTTCTTTTCTCCCAACAATATTCAGTTGTAAAGAAATTGAAAACCAAGGGTTTTTTTTTTTAATTGTAAATAATAAACTCGAAGTAAATTTCGAAATTTTCAACATTTTGAAGCTAAAAGTAAAACTTAAAAGTATGAGAAACTCAATGCATGCATTCTGATTTAAATTGCCACTTGCCAAATATTTTGTGCTTGCATAACGCACAAACATGAAAAATTGATATTCAAACGTAACTGATAAATGAGCATGCGAAATAAGGATACGTTTTTCTTCAAAAAAATTGTAAAAGAAACGCAATTTGAAAAAAATGGAAAAAAAATTTCCAAGAAACAACTATAAGAAAAAACGCGTGTATTTTTAATACACTCATACACACGTTATTATAAATGTATCTATGTATGTATATAAATCAATAAAATGGGAAAATAAAAGATAAAAGCACCATCACAAATATTATACATTTTTAATGGATTTTTGGAAAATATTGACAAATATTTTTTATGACAAATTTACCTGTAATTTAAAAGATTATTTTAATCAGCCAAAATACACCATCTATAATACCTGATTTAAAAAAAAAAAATGAAAATAATTGTAAATGCATTTTTATTTTATGTATGCATCCCGGGTTTTCATGAACTAAAAAATCCATGCAAGTGCCCCAAAACACCCTTGAAACGTTTTTAAATAAAAGATTATCTTTTAAGTTTAAAAAAAAAAAAAAAAAAAAAAAAAAAAACTCGTCGCCCCCCCCAAAAAAAAAAAAAAGAATTTCTAAAATTTGAATAAATTTTTATTAAAATATATTAAGATAAACCAAGATGCAATTTCTATTACAGTTTAAAATGTTCTAGAACTGCATAAACAGGCACAGAAAAAATGGGGGTCAAAGAAGGTGCGGGGGGGGGGGGTGCCCCTATAGCCTACAGCTGATTTTTTTTCCTGAAATGAAGTTCAACGTTATTATTGATCAAATGAACTTTTAAAAATTCAGGACGTGATCTCAAAAATCGAAATGGATGGTCATAGTAGACACCTTTCTTCCAATTTAAAGCACTATTTTATTTTTTATGAAATAATAACTTGATAAAAATATAAAACACACACTTATCAAGTCAATTCTTGTTTCTTTAAACACGTGAATCGATCAATTTTATCATTTTTTGGTCGATCGCTAATTTTGAACTTAGAAAAATGGAGAGACAAAGCCCTTTCAATTTTGAAAGTGAGGGGGTAGTTGAACGGTAAATAAAATGCTTTTTTCTCCACCCCTGCTTAGATAAGCTTATTTTATATACCCAACTGAAGTTTACTTATCGGTTTTATAGCTTCAACGATAATTTAAAATCAATTTCAAGATTACTATTATCTTATTCTTGGTTGAGCCGTCGAGCAGGAATTTACAAACATACAATATCACAGCGACTTAACGGTAAAGACAAAGATAATACTCGGTTCATTCACCAACACAAAAAATACTTTTCCTTTCAGGATTTTTTCCCCTCTTGCCCCCCCCTCCCCTCTCACTGTATCCCCCCCCCCAAAAAAAAAACCATATACACACATTTTCGCTAGTTTGTACTTGCAATACATTCTGTGTATGTAGTTAATCATTTTTTTTAATTACATTTTTTTTCTGTTTTTTAACACGCTTTTATTAGCTTCACTTGTATGTTTGTAACTCTCCTTAGGACTAAGAGCCTAAAGTGAGTTAATGAGTGGCTTATTAGTGTTAGTACATTCCACCAATTTATGAGCGTTCGTAGCAGAGTGGTCTAAGGCGCGGGTCTTCGCTGACGTCCACTTCCGGGAATCATTGGGCGTACGTTCTAATCCCGTCTACACTGAAATTAAATTTATAATCTTGCAACTCAATTTTCGCCCACTTTTTGTGATCGGATTCTTTTAAAATTTGGAATGCAACCTCAGACCCGATGTCAATACAATAATCTACAATCAAATTAATTTATTAACGATAAGTCATTAGTTTATTCTAATTAACACGCTTTTATTAGCTTAACATGTATGTTTGGGGGTCCAACTTTCCTTTGGACAAATAGCCAATGGCTTATTAGAATTACTTACAACGTACAAATCAGAGCTGTTGAGTGTAACAATGTTTGCACATGAATTTACCAGAAAGCATTCAAAATGTCTGATGCAAATAATGCAATAGAATACTAAGATACATTCCATTATAAAAAAATAATAGTTTAAAAACTAAAAAAACACGCTTTAGTAGCAAAATGAACTAAAAAGTTAAAAGTAATCTCTGGATGACAAGTATATAAAGTAATTGACAAAACACTTAATTTTACTGTAATAAAAAAAGCGTGGGGGGGGGGCTTCTTATCAGTTGTCTTAAATCTCATCCACTTGTTATCCATGCAAAAATGTAAATAGGCAACCCCCCCCCCCCACACGCTTTTTTTACAGTGAAATTAAGTGTTTGGTCGATTACTTTATATACTTGTCATCCAAAGATTATTTTTAACTTTTTAGTTAATTTTGCTACTAAAGCATGTTTTTTTAGTTTTTTAAACTATTATTTTTTTTCTCTTATTTGCACCTTCCCGATATGAGGTTGCAAAAATCATTCGAACTCAATTGTAAAAACCAGCTCCACAGGTGAAAAACTTCTAAAACAAAATTAATTTGAAACCCCCCTACCCCCCCCCCAAAAAAAAAAAGATTTATGTTTGGGCCCACTGAAAAACATCGGACAGCATTCTCTAAATGTTGTAAACAGATATCACAAGTGGATAAATGTAAAAATTTGAGATCATAGCTGATATTCTTGGGAAAAAATGTAGCTCAACCGTTTGTTTAATAAAATATTTAACTCACAAATAAAATAAACACATAATTACCAAACATTTAAAAAGTCAACGGAGAAGATGTAAGAAATACAAATTCACAGAATCACTATGTTTCCGAAAAAGTAAGTTATTTACAGCTGCTATCACAATATGCCAACACACATGAAAATGTTGGTGGGAATTTTACAGCAGTTAAGCGATAATAAACGCATTTCCAAGCAAAAAGCACGCTTGAGCTGGATCGTTTCATTATTCTGTTCGAATTCTTATTTGTTCAATCGCTTTAAAAAAAAATCAGAATTTATAAAATATCCTTTCAATTCCAGAACAAATTCTGGAGTTAAGAGAAAATGTCCGCACTGAAATTAATTTTGAGAAAATGCTTAGTAATAGTGAGACATTTTAAAAGAAAAGTCTTTCCATTTTCTTAAGCAGGGAGCCCACCTAACCCCCTTATTCCATGGCGCAGACTACGCCATTGAAATTTTAAGGGGGGGGGGGGGTACTTTTAATTTTCGGATGATGGGCACCCGTCTAAAGCATTTGATGAGTTACAGTTAAAATGCTAATATTGTTCATTTTCTCTTAAAAATAAAATTGTACAAATGGAGCTTCCTCAGTTTTTCTATTTAGTGTACAAATTGTGCAAAAAAAAAAAAAAAAAAAAAGTTTTTTCGGGCAGGAGCACATGAAAATAGCCCACTAACCAAAACTGTTGTTCAAGTGAGAATGATCGTGGCTAAGTCAGTCTTTATGCCGCTGATTAGGACCAGCAACCAGAATTTTATGAGGAGCATCACTCACTCATATAAGAGTTCTTACAACATGTGTCTGACATTCTTTCAGTAAACTCACAGGGGTGATCGCCCCTCCCTTGAGGAATCCTGCACTGCCGGCGCCAGTAATTTTTCCAAATTGAAGATTTAAAATGCAAGTGTATTTTTGACGACGTTAAGGAAAGGAATGGGTTTCAAATCTCCCTCCCGGGCAAACTTTTCAGAATTGAAGTTTCAAAAAGGTAATTTCAGACGATCTTTGGCGATATTACGAGGAGAAGTTTGGAGGCCTTCCTCCGGGCAGTTGAAAAATTTAAGTCTTAAAGACACGATTGTAGACACTTCAGACAGTGTTATTAGGGGAAGGAATGGGTTCAGTGACTTTCCTCCGGTATTTTTTCGAAAATTAAGTTCCAAAAAAAGCGTAGTTTTAGACGACCTTCGATCATGTTAGGAGGTGAATTGAAAAGTTGAATTCTGCTGATTTCCGACTTGAAATTGCAGAAATCCTTTGCAAAACGACCATGTCCACCATCTGGGCTTACAAAAGAATCCAATGTAAATACCTAAAACTGCAAAGGAATTCTCTATACACTGTTAGTGAGAAATGTGATGTAGGGACTATCCTACAACAAAAGTAACAGCAATTTTAAAAATTTGAACACAAATTGTTGTAGAAATGCAACAATCAGTTTTGTTGTAATAGATTATCGATTTCGAGTAGTAATTTTTTTTTTAACAACTACTTTTTTATGTGCTTAGAATGATGTGTTCCAATGTATGTTTTTTTTTTTTTGATTCAATCAGTTTAATCTTTAATCAATGTTGTTAAAATATAAAGGGCTCAAGGTTGATAAAGAGATTATATCGTCGCACAATGCTAAACTAACGAATGTGAGAAATGGCATTTTTCAAATTTGATGTTTGCCGTAGTATCAAAAAAGATTACTGATTTCAAAAGATTATTTTTTTACTCAAGTTAGCATTAAAAATAAAAACATTGAAAATAACTGAACGCGTCAGGCGGAAAAAAAATTATATTCAGTGTTTTGGCTCTCCAGAAAAGTGCTAATTTTCATTCTTTAGTTTAGCATGGTGCCGACGATGTATTATGCTATACATAAATTACATCTACCACCAGGAGAAATAACCGTTTTCACGAATGCATCGGATCTTTGATGCATAAAATTACATTGATCGATTTTAGCTCGGTTTAATCCATTTTTCAAACTTACAGTCTTATTTAGAGTACCACACAAACAAACTGCAAAATATACTTGCATTTCCTTTTAAAACATATTTGTTTCTTCACCTACAATATTTTATAATCGACAACTGTACAAATAGTAAAGATTCATTACTTCCGAGCTGAGCGACAGTTTGTTTGAACACATGCTCCTTTAAAACAACTAATGTTAATTCATAAAAACAATCCTCCCAAGTTGCGATTACAAATACATTTTAACGGCATGTTTTCTGTTATATTCCCATGCTAAGAAATATACAGCTTACCCTAGGACTTCCTTGAATAAGCGGGAAAATCGGCATTAATGGCGCTTTTATTTATTCGTCACTGCTTGGAGGTGTGGAACAAATAAACGGCACATTTTGCGTCATTCTAAGCAGGAAAATGGTTATTCCTTCGCGATACAGCCGTAATCATTTGCAGATTTTTTTTTCAGAAGGGAATTTTTAATTAAAAATAACTAAGTTAATCTTCTTTAAATACTTGTTTAAGTGCCATGCAGTGCCAAATCGTTAACACGAAACTTAGGCAAACGCCACTAAGGTCTTTTATTTACCCTTAATTGTTGAAGCGGTGTTATTTACAACTCAGAGGGATTGGACGTACGCAATCTATATGACTTTATTTTCACACTAGCAGTACCTGCGTGGCGATGCCCGTAGTGAGACATTAAAGAAAGTCCGTTGATTTAAAAAAAATACACGCCCCCTCCCCTCCTCTCCTCACGTTAAATGATCGTTTTTCTTCAACTAAAATGCGTACACACCTTTTCAAAAAAAACTATTAAACTTTCTTTGGAATTTAAAACTATTCTCCAAAACACATAAAAAGATTAACAGTAGCTTTAAAACTCAAAATAATCCTTCAACTGTAAAGTTCGTCGCTTAATGCGCCAAGCACCCACGCTACCGTAACCCTGCCATTTATCGAATGAAGCGGTTTTTTTTTTCGCAATTTAAAATATTTCGTCAATTTAAAAAATACTATAATAAAAACGTTATAGCTGTGGTATGTACAGTTCGTGCGATCTCGCTGATCCTCAAGATCAAAAATTAAGTGGTTTGTTTCTGCTTCCTCTCTTTCGTGAGTTTAGTAAGAAAAGAACTTGTTATAGGAGAGGATTTGAGTTGGAACACATGGCAAACTACTACGAAAGTAAACAAACTTAACTCAGCACCAATTACCCTTCCCTATCATCCGAAAAAGAAGTAAACATTGTCAAGGTAATAGTTCAACTTATCAGCGCCGCACTATATTGTTTCACTTGTAATAATATAAATTAATACAAAAAACATTGGAATTTTTTCAACTTCAATTTTGTAGAGCACACAAGAAATACATTACGTGTCAAAAAAAAAAAGTCTTACGCCTTAATATTTTGTTGGACCACCTTTTGCGAGTATTACAGCTTTCATACGCCGTGGCATTGCTTCAGTAAGTTTTTGTAGAGTATCAGTTTTTATTTTCGCCCACAATTCCATCAAGAGTTCCTAACGTTCGAAAGATGAAGGAAGTGTGGTGTGTGATCTTAAATCTTTTCGAGGACGTCCCACAGATTCTCGATTGGATTGAGGTCTGGACTTTGTGGTGGCCAAATCATGTGTTGAAATGATGCATCGTGCTCATCGAACCAAAATTTAACAATTGTAGCCCGTCGACTCTGGCGTTATCGTCTTAGAATACACCACAACCGTCAACAAAATAAAAGTCCATGGATGGCACAACTTGATCATCAAGATGTTAAGGTACTGTGCAAACTTCATTTGGTTGGTGCAGAATGCAACCGAGCCTAGTCCAGATGAACAGAAACAACCCCAGATCATTACACTGACTCCGAAAGAGTGCACAGTGGGAACGAGACATGTAGGTTCCATTGCTTCGTGTGGCTCTCTTCGAACCCTGACGCATCCGTCATTTTGAAAGAGCGTAAATCTTGACTCATCGGACCACATGAACTTTCACCAATAATTAAAAGTCCAATTTTTATGATATTTTGCAAATTGCAGTATCTTTCTTCGATTAATAGCACTCACAAGTGGCTTCCTTATTGCAACACAGCTTTTTAGTTTCGATTTTTGAAGTTCTCGTCGCATTGTGCACTTGGAAATAGTTTTACTTCCTACGTTGAAGAGTGCTATGAGTTGAATGATCGATTTCTTGAGATTTTTCTTCACTAATCACTTCAGAGAACGCCGGTCACGTTCGTCCAGAATGGATTTACGACCACAAAGATGTCGCTAACAGGTAGCTTCTGCGCCATCTTCCCACCTTTTAATAATGCGTTGAATAGTTCGTAATCCTATACCACTAATTTTAACTATGTCTTTACATTTTGTCCCACTTTGGCACAGGCCAACAATTTGCTCTTTTTGAACTCTGTTACATCATTTCCTCGAACACAACTACAGATTCCAGCCATGCTTACTTCAAACTAAACATTCTTCTAGTGCAACGCCCGCATTTTAAGCTTGCATCGAGCAAAGACTTGCAAATATCTGTAATACTCATCGAATCACCTTCTTCCAAAATAGGAACGCTTAAAATTTGACCGCGACTTTTTTTTTTTTTTTTTTTTTGGCACTTAGTGTTTAGTGTTGGGTCTACACACAACCCACCTCACAACCTGCATTACAAAATAAATAAATAAATAATAATAACTTCACCAGTTAAGGGTTAAGTAAGTTCGGAAGAAAGCTATTTTGCTATGATTTCTAAAGCAGTTTTGGAAACGTAACTTATAAAAATTCTAATAACAGTATACTCCGAAAGCTGACTCTCAAAGTTTTTTATAACCCCACGAAGTTCGAGATAGAAAACTTTTACTGCAATTGGATAATACATGGGCGGATTTATTAGGGGCACAGGGTAAATTGTTCTCCAAGACGATTTTAAAGGTTTCGCTCGAAACGCTACTTCAAGTTAAAATAATAAAATCAAAATACTCCAAAATGAGTGCTAATCTCGTGTTAAAGTTTAAAAAATTCAAGAATTTCGACCTCTTTCTTTGCACACACATCTGAATCCCCCCCCCCATTAGTAAACGGAAAGTAATGATCCACACTTGTCCTCCTCATTTCCAAAAATTCATATTTTTAACAGATTTCTCGAGAAATAAGTCTAATTGTTCTGCAACTTTTGTCACATAAAAGGTATGCTACATCTGTCATTTTCCATCAAAAATCCATGCATTTAGGGGACCAGCAACAAATTGAGGAAACAAAAAAAAAAGTTTTTGATCATTTTTCATAGTGAGTACCTGGGAATAAGCCTGAATGCATGAGGGAATTATTTATTTATTTATTTGGAAAATGACAGCTGGAGCATACCTTTTATGTGACAAAAGTTATAGAACACTTGGTCTCTTATTTCTCGAAAAGTTCATAAAAATGTGAATTTCTGAAAGTGTCCCAATACTTTTGGTTAGTGTACATCCACCCATGCTTCAAAATGATATAATTGAGCAGTAATAAATTTAAATCAGCACACAGTTTTATCAATGACTCTTTAAAATCTTTGGTTTTATCCTGAGTCGAGTTACTATCGATTTTAATAATCGTACAAAAAATATTCAACTTATTCTATTTCGAAAACTTATACAAAAAAAATTATTCAACTTATTCAAAACTTATCAAATAACTACATCGAAACCTATTTCGTATTGTCTCTTTCTCTCTCTCTTTGAGCAATCAAGATTACTTCTTGATTTCATTTAGTCGTATCTGAAGTTTCTCAAATCTATTGTACTTGCTATATAATAAATCAAAAATCCTTCCTTTCTTTCTTTTATTTTTAAATTTAAGTTTTTATTTTTAAAGTATTTTTTATTTCTTAATATTACAATTGCGCATATTTCTTTACTGCATAGGTAATTTAATCTTCTATGAATGCTTAAAAGAATCGATTATTTCAGAAAGGGCGTAAGTCTTACGGAAATCCATTGGATTTACCCCTTTTTTAAAAGAATTGATTTACATTATTACTTCGATTTAACGATTTCTTCAATTTAATGATACATTTCACTTGTCCGGATTTGATTGCATTGAATATCTATGCTACATGATTTAACAATAACTTTTTCCAGTCCCTTGAACATCGTAAAACGTGATTTCATTGAAATTTATTTATTTTGGCATATCTTTCATCAAGATTCATTCGTGCTCTTTCTGCATGATATTTGGTATGAATAAAAATCTGATAAGATACACTAAAATTTGTGTAAGTAAAATTATAACGTTTAGAAACATAGAGTAATCAACTGTAGGGCATACCAAATTCAAAAAAAAGGCGGGGGGGGGGGAGGGACAATCCTTCATTGCAAAAATTTAATTTTTTAGAAACAACTTCAATTTTTTAAAAAATTGTTCTTTCTTGATAATTTTACTTTTGTAGTCAGCAGGGTTCGCTGATATATATTGGTCGATATATATCATGATATACATTACGATATAAATCCAATATTTATTTTAAAAATATCATGATATTTTAATATTTTTGATATTTATTTTTTCAACTACGATATTTTCAATACAAAAAGTATATTAATCATAGTAATATTGTTCATTTATTATTAAAAATAACGAAAAAGTTATGTACTACAATTTTATGATGTATTAATACATCATTAATGTAACAAAGTAATATTAATTGTTTTTTTACTTGCATTTCATATTCATAAAATTATTAGTAATACATAACAATTTTATTTTATATTAAAAGTGCCTGATTAAATATTAAGCATTGCTGAGAAAAAAAGAAAACGTCTTATGACTATGCACCAACTAATGCATATTATTTATTTCTGAATCATACAACTGTAAAAGTAGCTAACAGAAGAAAAATGAGTAGAACAGCTAATACTAAATTAACTCCATTAAAATTAATGGAAATGTAAAATGAAATATTAGGTATAATGAAAGAAACCTTAATTTTAAGTCTACATATTGCAATTATAATATAAGAAAATAAAGAGTGATTTGAGGATGCATTTACTATTTTGAAGACTTTAGTTTGTATCGATTGAAAATATCGAATATATATCAAAATATCCGATATATATCAAACTATCGGATATTTTCGAAACCTGGTAGTGAGAGTTGTAACACAGCTCTACAAACGATATTTTAGAACTACTTAAATCCGTTCAATATCATAACTAATAACTGAACATCGAGTTATCATAGAAATACAGCCCAAATTAAGCATTCTATCCCTCGTAAGATAGCACGATGCAGCAGGTGTTCCAAATCAACTGCTAATGGAAATGGGTAACAGTAGAAAATGATGAAATACAAGCTGAAACTGAAAAGCAAAAACAACCCACTTGGTATTAGATGTGGGTAATTGCAAATTATACACGCCAATGAGGGAACTAAAAGAAGTGTAAAAACTGAGGAATAGATCAGTAAGGCAGCTGTAATCCTAGATAAGAGAACCGCAAAAGAGAAACACAGCTTTTAACCCTCCAGAACTCGCGTCCTGAGAAAAATATTCACACCAAAAAACTTGTCTTATTTTGTTTCATCAAATATTGTGTTTGTTTCAGCAAGTGTTATTATTTTGTATAACATAAGGATCTTTGAATAAATAGTAAATGAAACATTTTCAACTAAAAAACCATTTTTGGGGGAAATACAGGGGTGCTGTGCTCATCTCTCCCAAAAGCAAGAGCACATCCTTCCTAAATACTCTCAAAAAAAGAAACAAAAAAATCCTTATAAAAACCCTCTTAAAAATTTCAAAGGCACGGTCTGCGCCATGACCCCTCAAGGTGGCCACCCCTGGGAAATAGATACTCGAGAGTTTTCGGGGCACTCAATTTGACGAGAGTTTTGGAGGGTAAAATACTATGCTGCTGTAGTAGTGAGAGAAAATTTTCTGGTACAGCGCATGAAAATTTCGTTGTACAAAGTTTCATTTTAATGATTAGGCAAGAAAACTTTTATGGGGAAATGTACGTAGGTCAGTCAGAAAGTTAGTTGCACTTCTTCGTAAATCTGTTCCGTCTAAGACAATTTTGATGAAATTCGGTGGCAATACTTAAAACATGTACCTTTATCGAGTGACGCAGCGGTTTCCCCAAGACACGCTTAGTTTTTCTGATTATCAGTCGCAAACATGTCTCGACAGCTGCAAGTAGCGTCCAAATTGGAAATGCGTGCAATGTGAACAAAAAGGTGCAACTGCACTGAAATTTATGGGCAGTAGCATGAAGTTCATGGTGAAAATGCAATATCACATCAAGCTATAGTAAAACGGTGCAACATGTTTGAGACCGGACGTGCAGATATTGACGACGATAAGCGTGAGGGAAGACCAAGTTTCGGTGGAAGTGTGGAATCACCTTCCCAAGCAACCCTAACCTTTCACCTCCTGACTTCGATGTTTTTGGTCCCATAAAACAAGAACTTTCAAAGCGATGATACCATTTGGATGACAATGTGAAAGCTGCAACCCAACAATGGTTATTGGACATTGGACGGAATTTCTTTGCAGAAGGCATCGAAAAACTTGTACCACGCCTCGACAAAGGCTTAAATAATGGAGGTGGTTACGTTAAAAAGTAGATTTTGAATGAAACTTTTAAATTACATTACAGTTATTGTAAAATTTCAATCCTTTATTTGCTTTCTTGAGCAGTGCAACCAAAGTCCGATCATTCTGATATTGGACACGGGGCACAGTTCTATTTCAGCTCCCCCCCCCCCTTAGGGCCAGACTAAGAGTTTTGAAGACACTAGGCATGAAATTCATTTTGTGCCCCCCCCCCCTCCTATTCCCACTTATTCTATATAATGAAGCTATAAAATATTTCGATACTTGCGTGTTAACCCAACCATGCTAAATTTGGTGGTACCTCATATCCAATAGAGTATTGTACATTTAAATAGAAGAGATATTCTACACGATAATTATATAAGATGTGGTTAAACTTTACCTGTTGCATTAAATCGTTAATTTCAAAGTTATCTATGATATAACTTTTAATGTACACAAATAGTAAATACAGATAAACTTGGAGTGGTTTTAGGATTTGCAAAGAAATCAAGTTTTTACAGGGAATTTTATCAACAAATAAGAGATTTTTCGCTTGTCTTAGCATTTGCACAAATATCAATGATATCATTGTACTTTAGATTCTAAGTGAAACCATTATTTATTTATAATTATCATGATAAATTAAGGGGATTTTGGGCCCCCTGAAATCTAAGTGGAGGGGCCTGTGCCCCTCATGCCCCTGTGGTAATCAGGCTCTGAGTGCAACTTACTTTCTGACTGACCCTCGTACACAAAAGTAATCGAGAATGAAATCTTACAGTCCTTAAATTTTAGGCAAAATCCTCATATATCCAGAAAATATTCTCCAGAAAATGTAACTTTTGAACGCTAATATTTTTCAATTTTGAAATCTTTTGTTTTGTTTTCTTTTTTTTTTTTTTTTCATTCTTACATGAAAGTGTTACCTACTAGAAGTAATCATAGACAATGGCTCAGTTAAGTTCCAATTATTTTACTCAAAAATAAAAAAAATTAAAAAATGCCTTGGTCACGGAAATAAAAAAAAGAAAAAAAAAACTTTTAATATTTGAAAATCAAGGCCAATTAAATATCAAAGTAGTAATTTTATTAATAGTGCAAACAATCAGGTATTTTAATGATTAGTGGAAATATAATATTAAGCTCTTTTAATTAAAGTACGGCTTGATTAGTAGTTTCAAATGAATGTTAAAAAGTAGTATTTAGTAAATTTGAGGATATACTGGCAATTGATAATTTTGGTAGAATGCCTATTACTGACGCATTTCTCATCCATCATTTATTTTCACCTCAGAAATAATGACATTGATAAGGTCTGTCACGGAAGTGAGGAATTTTCCATTAATATAGGCCTAATGGATACATTTTTCAGGGAAATTTTTTTTTCTTCGTTGCTACAATCTGTACATGTTAAGCATATGAAAACATGTTCCCTTCTTTTTTTACATTAATTTACATCCCTGAGATTCAAATTCACGGAGGTGAGAAGTCAGAATAACCACACTACGTTTTTAAAGCAAAAATCTATCTTCTTGTTTTTTGACAAAAATCTCACAACTTCAACTGTGGCTAAAAATAAACAAGGGGGCTCCCTTGTATCATGGAAAATAAAATTTGACGTCATTACTGCCACGTATTAATTTGTGTGTGGCATTTTGTGTTTAGGTAACGGAGGTGAGAATTTATTGTGTGACATGACTCCTTGTCCTACTGAAACGAACTAAAACACAATATTAAAAAAATAAACGCACTTAAGCAATAAATATTTGAGACACTTGGTGAAAGGAATAATAAAAAAATAAGTATATACTTTTAATTAAACAAGTTATTAAGCAACATAAACAGTCATACTAGGTGTGTGACATGCCACGGAGGTGAGAATTAACATGTTGTGAACTAAAAATATATTAAAATAAAATTATTAAAAAATTGTTGGCAGGATTAAATAGATATATTTTTGATGAAATTAAAAATCATTGTTAAATGAATTGTTCCTTAAAACTTTTACTGTAAAGGCCATATTACAGAAAAGTTACAGTTTTTGAAGAATGACCCATATATAAAAGCCAATTCAGTGAGCTAGTAACACTCCTGATGTCACTAACAATGAAACTCGCGCCATAGCATGATAATTTGATAATATTTTTTGGTAATGTTGACATGCAGAGAAATGCTTTATTTTGGCAAAGCTGAACTGGATCCCATAACTTAACAGCTTTACTGGTAAGACTAATTTTAAGAGAATGAAGAAAAGAAAAAGTGGTCATTAATCAACGATATCTACTGAAGTTTAAGGTTAAAATTTCAAATATCAAAATATCCCCAAACAGTCAATTGCTTTGTTCAAATGCAGTAGAAGCAATTTTTAGCCAAGGGCGCCCATATAGAGGGCTAGTGGGGTTCAAGACCCCCCCCCCCTCCTTCCCCTTAGAATTTAGATCGTTCTTGCTTTAAGTATTATTATCTTTGCAAAAATGTAAAAACATTTCTTCTCCAGTCATTAATGAATAAGTTATTAAAATTGTCAAGTTTTAATAACTCTAATCTGTACTGAAAATGGTTTCCATGGGGAAAATATCCTGTTGAAACACAGGGAAAATGTGAGCCCCCCCCCCCCTTTAAAAGTCTGAATATGGGCCACTATGATTTTCACCCGTCATACCTTGACGGGTGATTTTCTAGTCTAAAAGATAAAAACGCAATTCCAAGCTTCGTAAAACTATTTTAATCACTCAATCTACACAGCTTTTCAAATACAAGCTCGCGTTTTGTGACACTAAAACAAGACAACATAAATGAGAGTGAGAAGCAAAGTGAAGTTATTGGATATTTTCAAGTTTTGAGTAAAATGCATTTAAGTATAAGGTCCTGGGCAGGCTCTCATTGAAAAGTTTTTCTAAATCATGCTGTATGACAGTATCTACCAGAGCTACTAGTACTATCTCTACCCCGAAGATAGAGGCAAGGTTCACCTACCATTTGTACTAGTTATCACTAAATATTTTATTTTGCCATTTACATCTCTTTGCCATTGCCGGCAATTTTAATGTGATTCAATAGTTTACTCTCTAAATATCACCAGTGTCTAAATTAAAATCAGATTTAAAAAAAAAGCCACATTTGTCGCCAAGTTGGCAACAAAACTTGGCGATCAAAAGACTGGCGATATATCACTAAGTGTTCGCCAAATTATAACACCATTTGAGTTTACATCAAAATTAACAATGATTTCCCCCCAAAAAGGAGCAAAATACCCCTTTAGAAACACCCGAACCAAAAGGGGAGGTGCAAAACTAGACCACACTAGGAGTATACGTACCAAATTTCAACTTTCTAGGACATAACGTTCTTGAGTTATGCGGCGCACATCCGCACATCACGAGAAAACTCGTTGCAATTAACTCGGGAATCGTCAAAATGGATATTTCGCGTGTCTATACGTTCTTAGGCACTTATGCACGTGTGGTCAAGTCGGGGAAAAAAAAAAAAAAAAAACTCAACATTCATTCGGGGGTGAGTACAATGGAAATTAAGGTCGATTTTTGAGTGAAAATTTTTTTGCGAATACAATACTTCCTTTTTGTAAAAGGAAGTAAAAAGCGTGGGGGGCTTCTTGTCAGGTGTCTTAAATTTCTTCCACCTATTACCCATGCAAAAATATAAATAGGCAGCCCCCCAAGCTTTTTTAGCCTACTTTCCCAGTAAAAGTCAGAAAAAGAAGAAAAAAGCATGAAAGAAGGCTCAATGCATCTTAAAAATATCGCGAAAAACAAAAAAATGTCAAAAATAATTAAAATAATTAAATAAATATCGAAAAATTAAAAATTGGAAAGTAGGGTATTGAGATGGGGGAAAATGTCTGTCGGTCTGCCCCCCCCCCCTAATAACTTTTGAATGAATAGTCCGATTCGAAAAAATTTTTTTTTGTTCGAAAGATCTCGGCGAGGACACCTCATTCCCATATTTTACTTTTTGATTTGAACTATTTTTTGTTTAATTTTGAACAGTGCAAAAAAACTTAACATTAGCGTCTACGGGGAAATTCAAGGCAATTCCGAACTGTGAGGCGAATTTGCTTCAAACAAACTTTGTAGGAAAAAGCTTTTGATGAAAAACTTGTATGTAAAATATCTTTTTGATTTGAACAATTTTCCGTTCAATTTTGAACAGTTGAAATCCCTTAACGGCGTCTACGGGGAAACTGAAAGTCAATGTAGATTCTGTACTTGAAGGCGGATTTACTTCAAACTAATTTTGTTGGAAACAACTCTTGACGCCAAACTCCAGAGTTCGACTCCGAGAATTTAGGGGCACTTGACTCCGACTCCTGTGCCCGACAATTAATCGGACTCCGACGCCCCGACTTCGACTCTGACTTCGTAGCTTTGGCAAAAATTTATACAAGGAGGACAAATGACTGACTCCGATTCTTAAATATTCGACTCCGACTCCTTTATCTCAAAATGAGATTGACTTCGACTCCGACTCCGCAGCTATAGTTTTAACTGTGAAATATTTATTGTTGATATGACTTGTTTTTATTTTTACGCTAAAGCTTCAATTTAGGTACTCAGTTTTTGGCGAATAAACTCGAAGTCATTTATGTTTCTACATAAAGATATGCGCAGACGATTTTTTTTATTTTATTTATTTATTTTTTTTTTTTTTTTTTTTTTTGACAATGAAATATATTTCTTTAAGTTGACATTTTATTTTTATTTTTTTTAATTTTATTTATTTATTTTTTTATTTATTTATTTATTTTTTTTTTTTGTTTTGGTAAGTGCATTAATTCATTTAAAAAATGTTTTTGGCAACAGGGGAAAAAGACGATTTTTTTATATGATGTATTCATTTTAATGAACTTATTAATTTTAATTATTATTTTTTCGTTTTGAAAGCTGTTAAAGTTTTTTTTTTAATGGAAAAAAGTGTATTAGCTGCTTTGTTTAAAAGTTGCTGCTATTTTATTTGTTCGTTTTTTTTTCTTTTTTTTTTACGCATCTAATTTTTTTAGATGAGTGAGGAATATTTTATTCCTAGAAATCAGCTTAAAGTATTTTAAAAATATGTTTGAAAAAATTTGCGACTTTAGCTATTTTTGAGAATATTGATCAGGTAGTAGAAAGTAGTATGGGTATACGGGAAAGTAGGCTCGTCTAGTTCTAGACAGAACTTCTTGTTTCTATTACAGAAAAATTAAGTGTTTGGTCAATCACTTTATATACTTGTCATCCAAAGATTATTTTTAACTTTTTGGTTCATTTTGCTACTAAAGCGTGTTTTTTTAGTTTTTTAAACTATTATTTTTTTTTGTCTTGCGAACCCCTTTCAAATCTGTACGAGTTTTGCGAACCCCTCGTGCTCTAGGTCTAAGTAATAAGTGACAAGCCCCCTCCCACACACACAGTAAAATTTTGAAGATTTTTTTTTTTTTTTTTTGAGAAAAAAATAACAATTGTAAAATATTGAAGTACAAACATTGCTACAAGCTAAAATTATAGCTATATAAATTATTACAAAACAAATTCAACGGAACAAACCCAGTGATAATTCTTTGAGTTTCAGCCCACTTTGAAAAAAAAAAAAAATCTTAATGGGATGGTTAAGGAGCAAAGATTTTCAAAGTTTGGCTCAAATGGCTTGCCTGACAGTTTCAGTCTTACATTAGGTTGTAGGTTCAGCATTTAATTTCCTTCTGTATATGCTGAAATTCTCTGTATATGCTGAAATTCATTTTTCCCATAGAAACTTTGTCCAGAAGGGGTAATAAAACTTAAGATGTCTTTTTCTGATACAACAGTACATTTATTTGGAACGATAAATCAATCAATTAAAAAATAATCTTTAAAAATGCCTTTTAGAGAAAATATCTCAGATTAACTACATAATCTTAAATCTTGCAGTAAAATTATAAAATTTTCTAAATGTACATCCTCTTGGAAAGGACTGCGAATCTAGTTGTTTGATAAGGATATACTGTGTACATTAATTGTTTGAGTGCTGAAGAATTTTCTTGTTCTTATGCAAAAAAGTGCGGAATAAAATGCGTAGTTTTTTTTTTTTTTAATCTCATTTTGTTTTTTGAAAAATGATAAAAACGTCTGCAATTAGCTCTTATTATTACTACATAAACAGTTAACTTTACCAACAAAAATATTTTTATGCTCACTTATTACAGGACAGTTTTTTTGCGGAAATTTCACGAGTCCTTTTACTACATACAGAGCTAATTAAGTTCATTTTTTAATTCCGTAAAATATTTTACGACGTACTTCACACTGTCGCAAGCTTTACCTAAGAACTTTTATTAACACACACACACACACACACACACATATATATATATATATATATTTCTTTTTTACACTTCCTAAGGTTTTTTTTTGGGGGGGGGGGGTGCGAACCTTCACTTTTTCATAAAGAAAGCTCAAAGTACATTGCTCTCGTACTGCTCTGGTATACATCGCAGTATTAAAGGTAATGTGAAAATTATAGCAACTAATAGCAGCGCCCATTGCACTTATTGTGTGTCACTCATTTTCGACGAAGCACAAGAGAAGCGCGATAGCTCTTGGTCGCACTCAAATGGTAAAGAAATTAAACATAGATAATTAACTAAAGATGTATCAAGCTCTCACATATGCTCTATATAATGTTTCCATCCAGTTCAATCGAATTTTCCAATCAAACGGAGAAAACAGAAGCATTCATATGCTTTCATCTGAATACATTGCGTTTGAAAGTTGAACTTTTTCAACACGGGCTTAATTCAATCATGCTCAACAAAAACGATAAAAACCCGTGCTTTGTAATGACAGATTCAATTCTTTAAATTTACAAAATAGAATGGCAGTAAGTGTGCTAACATTGTTATCCAAAAAGTATCGAATGTGCAAGAGACAAATAAATAAATGATGAACTAAAAAAGCTTTAAATTGAGACTTTTATCTCAAACATACATGTTAAATTTCCGCCATTACAATATTCTTTTCGCTAACCCCCTTTGTACATCTCGCGAACCCCCAGGCGTTCGCGAACCACCGGTTGAGAAACGATGTTCAAATGAAGAGTAAAAGATGGAAATAAAACGCTAAACTAAGGTTGCCTACCTTTTTTGGCTCACTAATCAGGGTTGTCAAGGGATAAAAAATTTTTTAATGACGGAGATAATTTACCCCTCATCGAGTTTCCGGAAATTGTCATAAATGAAGAGTAAAAGCTGTAAATAAAACGCTAAAGAAAGATTGCCCGTCTTTGTCCGGTTCGCATATAAGCTACCTTTACTCCTCTTCGGTCATAGGAAAATTTCAGGCCCTCTCATTGGCTTATTCGAGTGTCAATTAAAGCCTCAAAGCTGTGACGTACTGCAATGTTGATAGTCGTCTCTCACATTGTTTCCTGTTTGTAAGCTGCTGAATACAAATAAGCATTTGCAAATGAGATCTTTAATTGAATGTTACTGACAAAAACAGCATTATTATCTCCAATCAATTTCATCCATTGCAAAACAAATGAAAGCTTTTATTGAGAAACTATGCTTTGAAATAAAAATAAGTGGCGCCATCTTTAAGCAAAAAATGCGTGTTTTACGACATGGTTTTAACTTAAATCGAAGTTATTTTTAAAATAATTCTCACGGTTAATTATTTTGTTGATGGAAAAGCAAATTCCGCAATTTTTCATATTCTAAATGATATTTAATGCAATTTAAACAGCTCTTCTTAAAGAAATGATTACCATTTAAGTTAATAACAAATACTTATTTTGAATAATTTTATACATGCTAATTTCGAATATAATTTGCTCTTGTGCCAGTAAATAAATTGTTTATCTTATAACTTTTCTTTCTCGTTGCTATATCTATTGTTTCACATTGTATCTGGCTGATATACTATGTACATCTGTTTTACAATATTTACTTTATTTTCATGTGAGTTCAATATGAATAAATTATGATTAGTTCCCTGTTGGTTTTCAAGTACATGTGACTGGACTAGAAAGCCATAGTATTATTAAAGTAATAATTCTTCCACATCATATGAATTGAAATTGCATTTTCATAAAACAGTTTCAAAACGATTCAGAACCAAAGAAGTTTTGTAACACACACACACTTTTATTGATAAAATATGTACATCAAGGAAAATAATACAAATTATGAAAGTGTGCTTACCCGAATTCTCAACTTCTCAAGCTCTACGAGAAACACAGAGTTGTAAAGCAGCTTGTTTCAAAGACAACTTAAGTTTCGACACTTTTCAAAAAAAGAAATATTTTCACAAGATTTTAAATTCAATTTTTTTAATACTTTAAAAAATTTTCAATCAATGTATGATATTTAATGTATTTGAATGATTACATTCAAATGGTTTCAGAACTATTCATGAAACCACGAAGGTCGTATCAGCAGTACAGTAAAAAAAAACTAGTATGTTGTGGCCATTACGAAACTTTCTTCTATATTTTTCTTTTTCTGATCCCTCCCCATGCTTGACGAGGAAGCAATATTCCCAACAAAAACAAAATTACACATGCAAAAATTTGACGACTATCCCAATGTCTGAATTATTGCAAAAGCAAAGCAAAGAGCGAAAATTGAAAGTTATTTTAAAAGCCTTGCTTGAATTAATTACAAATATTTTATTTGTTAACAAACATAAGATGGCAACAGTTAAAAATTTTAAATCATTGAGATAATATTTCCTATCATTTCCATACAATTAAAATCACGAGAAATACGCAGACGACAATCTATTACGATTTATCTTTCTTATTGTTGCATTAATAAAGCTATTTTTATTCGGAAAAAAAAATCAACACCTCTTGGAGTGATCGGCGTCAAAATTGAACCAAAGCCTGTTTACATATGGATTCACATATATTCCAAATTTCAACCAGAACGTAGCATTACTTCTTGAGATAGGGCACTCAAAATGGAAAAAAAGAACGGGTGATTGCGCTACCCCCCTTTTAGCTGTTGACACAAAAATAAAATCAGTTCTTATACCCACTATGGGCTACTTGCCGATAAATTTTTCTTTCATTCCGTTCATTATTTCTTGACATACAGCAGTCACAATTGACGACAAAAAACGTTCTACAGCTCAACCCCCGTTTGAGTTATTGACACCAAAATTGAATCAGCACCTGTTCCTGTTAATACCAACATATGGACCAAATTTTGTTTGATTCCGCCAGTAACTTCCTGAGGAATAGCAAGCACGCGTAACTCGAAAAACGTCCCATTGCTCCACCCCCCCTTGGAGGAATTCGCGCCAAAAACTAATGGGCACAAGTTCACATAGGGGCACATATGTGTACTACATTTCGTTCGATTTCATGCGGTAGTTTTTGTTGTAGAGCGGCCACAAAAAACTGGTCACACACAGACGTGACACACATACACACACACACATACATACACACACACACACAGACATACAGACATTTTCCAAAAATGGTCGAAATGGACTCAGCACACCTCAAAACGTTCGAATCCGTCAAAATTCGAAAATTTGCACGAATCCAATACTTTCTTCTATATATTAGATATAGAAGAAAGTAAAAAGGAAAACTTTTTTGCTAATTTTGCTGAAAATATTTAGCAGCTGCTGATCTCTTCATGGACCCAGTCTAAAATATTTAGTTGTATTAACACATTAAAAATCATATATTGATCACAAAATTTTCAAAATTGTCGCAAAAATGGTTGAGTTTTCAAGTTTTAGAATTTTGTGAAACTTTTTTTCCCCCAAATGTTTTTAGGTTAAATAGTAAACGAAACTGCATGAAATTCTCTTGAATTGCCTTATCAACTGTGCGTGATAAATTTTTTTCAAAATAATAAATGAATTTAAGGTGTCAAAGGGTGCGATTTCGGAAAGTTTGACTTTGATTTGACTTGAAATAACATATATATATAATTTTACATTAAGAAACATTGCTTTTTAATAGTATTTTCAATTATTTCATTCAAGGGTTTAAATTACCTATTCCTTTTTACATAACTTTAAATATTATGAAGAATATTAAAAGATAAAGAATTCACTGCTTAATTTTAAAAACTTACATTGAGAATTAGTTGACAAATGAGCTTAATTAAACTCCAATAGTACCTTCTTCAAAAGCGTCATTTTTTGCTTAGAGATAATGCTATTTATTCGTTTAATTATGTATTTTACATGTTTTTTTTTTAAACAGAGCATTATTTTATTTTATGAGTTATGAAACTAATATGAGAAAAGAAGGATGTGTTCGCCAGATTCGCCCAATATTCAATTGGAAGTCTTATTCTCGGATGCTAACTCATATTCAATAGAAATTAGCTAGAAATAAACTGGCACAAGAGAAAATTATATTAGAAATTATTATATATTAAATTACTCACTAGAAGTATTTATTATTAACTCAAATGGTAATCATTTCTTTAAAAAGAGCTCTTGAAATTGCATTAAATATCATTAAGAATATGAAAAATTGCGGAATTCGCTTTTTCATCAACAAAATAATTTACCGTGAGAATTATTTTAAAAATAACCTCAATTTAAATTAAAAGGATGTCGTAAAACATACATTTTTTGCTTAAAGATGGCGCCACCTATTTTTATTTCGAAGCATAGCTTCTCAATAAAAGCTTTCATTTGTTTTGCAAAGGATGAAATTGATTGGAAATAATAATGCTGCTTTTGTCAGCAACATTCAATTACAGATCTCATTTGCAAATGCTTATTCGTACTTAGCAGATTACAAACATGAAACACTGCGAGAGAGGACTAGCAACATTGCAGTACGTCACAGCTTCGATGCTTTGATTGACACTCCAATAAGCCAATGAGAGGGCCTGAAAATTTCCTATGACCGAACAGGAGTAAAGGTAGCTTATATGCTTCCGGTCCCTAAGCAGGGTTGCCAGAGGCTAAAAAATGTTCAAAAATGAGTAATTTATCCTCATTGAGTTTCCAAAAATTGTTGTCATAAATAAAGAGTAAAAGCTGTAAAGAAACGTTAAAGTAAGGTCGCCTACCTGCTGCGTACTAGCGTGCCTACCTTTTTTCCGGTCCCTAACTAGGGTTTTTAGGGTTAAAAGGTGCCCAAAAAAATGAGTGATTTACACTCATCGAGTTTAAACATAAATTTTATTTTAAAAAATGTAGGTAAAAATATTTAAAAACCGATGGTATAGGGTTGCCTAAGCAAAAGTGCTCCAATCATAGGATTGCCGATATTCAAAGTTTCAATATTGAAATTTCGAACAACGGCAACCCTATGATTGGAGCACTTTTTGCTTAGGCAACCCTATACAAAAAGTGTTGCCCTATACCATCGGCTTTGTAATATTTTTACCTACATTTTTTATATATATCTTATATGGAAACTCGATGAGGGTAAATTACTCGTTTTGGGGTACCTTTTAGCTCCTGGCAACCCTGATTAGTTCACACGCAACAGGTATTAGGCAACCGTACTTTAACGTTTTCTTTACAGCTTTTATTCTTCATTTATGACAACTTCCTCGATGAGGGGTAAATTATCTCCCTCATTGAAAAACTTTTATCCCCTAACAACCCTGAGTACAGAGCCGAAACAGGTAGGCAATCTTAATTTAGTGTTTCATTTCCATCTTTTAGTCTTCATTTAAGATAACGATTTTCGGAAACTCGATGAGGGTATAGTACTCATTTTTAGGCACCTTTCAACCCCTCGCAACCCTGATTAGTTCACGTGAAAGAGGTAGAAATTCTTACTTTCACGTTTTATTTAAAACTTTTATTTTTCATCTATGGTAACAATTTTAGGAAACTCGATGAGGGTAGGTCAAGCCTAGTGGGATCTCGTACTATAACTAACCCTTCAGAACTCGCGTCAAAGTGACCTGAGAACTCGCCACATGAGAATTTTCTCACGCTACCAATTTCCCTGCAACAAAAGAAAAAAGAAAAAGAAAAGAAAAATTAATTTGAATTTTGACCTCTTGAATTCAAATTATTTTTTTCGCAATCACGAGTGTGTGTGTGGGGGGGGGGGGGGTATGTGTGTAGGCATGTGTGTTTGTGTCTGTGTGCAGGTATGAATGTGTGGGCAGTTGTGTGTATGAGTGTTTTGTGTGTGGGGGGGAGGAATGCGTATGTGTGTAGGCATATGTGTTTGTGTCTGTGTGCAGGCATGAGTGTGTGGGTAGTTGTGCGTGTATATGTAGGTGTCTGTATGTATGCGTGTGTATGTGTGTAGGTGTATGTATGTGTTTGTGTGTGTATGCGTGTGTGTGTAGGATATTGACGCAACCTGGAGACGGTTTTCGCAAGAGGAGCAGCATCGTGAGGCCGGCCGACGCGACGGTGGTGCTGACAGAGGGTGCTGGCGAGAAAATAAAATGATAGGAATTCAAAACAGTCAAATAAGAACAATAAGCAATCGTGATTGCTCAAAAAAAAAGTTTTAAAATGTTTTTCAGTTCAAAACATTTTATTTACTATTTGTTTTCTTACACAGATGAAACAATGCTGGCGAGATTTATTCAAAAAATTTTGTCTCACGGCAAAATATTCCAGGGACGCTCATAACTAAACAATTTCATAATTAGAAACAATTTTAAATATAACAAGAAGAATGCAGAAGTTAGAATCTGAACAATGTTATTCATCATCGTTCGATTTTCATCATCAATGTTTTCTCTTTTTCTATGTTATAGTGGTGTTCCCATTGGGTATAACTCCATATACGCACTCAAACATTTTTTAGACGTATAGCGTCTACCCTCAAGCTTCAAAAATTTTCATATTATAACAAATTATGTATATGATCGCATACACATATTGTGTGTAATGGATTACCGGGAGTATAACCCTCAGAAAAATTGATGGGAACATCACTGATGTTACAGAGAAAATATTAAAGCGTTGCCATCTTCAGAAGCTCGGTTTCGACGATCAAAGTTCCAATGACTTTTTCAATTGATTCGAAGGCTTATATTTATTCTATACCGAACAACATCTTTGCTTCATAACTTGAAACGTGACTATCAGTCATATAGTCACTGAGAAAAGATTCTTCAATCTATCAGAATTAATTTTTTAAAATATTTATTTTCAATACTTTATCAACAGAAATAATTACGATGCCTTAAAGCATCCAAAATCTTAGACATTGAATTCAAGCAACAATGGGGAACTAAATTGCAGATACACAAAAACATTATATCAAACTCGGAACAATACATCGAAGGAATCGAACGGAATACACAAGGATTCATTTTACGATTACGAAGATTGTATGTAAATTTTTTACAATATTCAACGATATTTAGAAGCAACCGTTGGTTGTATATATTTTAAATAGAACATTTGAATGCTTTTTCAGCCAAGCGGAAATGAATTATTTCTTTGATTTTCAGAACACGATTTAGCAGTTCAGAAGCCGATTCGTGTGTTGATTGATAAAAATTTTACCATTTCTTATATTTCCTTTAAAAAAGTTGGGCACTTGATTTCTATCTGCTTTTACTCGCAAAATTTAAAAACGATGCTAATACGATACCGCAAACATTTTCCCACATCCCTCATATATATATATATATATAGTATATAATATATATATATATATATATATATATAATATATATATATATATATATATATAATAGCCAATGATCGAGTAACCCACGAGTTTTAACGATGAAAACTCGCGCCACGGCATGATGATTTGATAATATGTTTTGGTAATGTTTAATGCAGGGAAAGCTGTATTGTGTCAAGGCTGAACTCGGACCGGTAACTCAACTGTTTTACTAGTCAGACTGTGCCATTTAAGGGGAATGAAGAAACGAAAAAATGGTCAACAATGGACGTTACCCTACTGGAGTTTAGGGTTAATCCACTGGAGTTAGGGTTACAATTTCAACTATCAAAAACATCACCAAACAGGCAATAGCTTCGTTCAAATGTAGAAGCAATTTTCACGCGTTAACTTTGACGGAAGATTTTCTAATTTAAATAAGAAAAGGCTTCAGTAAGAGCCTAAATATACTCAGAGTTACAAGCTGCATGTTTATCTGAGTTTTATATCAACAATTCCTAATGATATATCAATTAAGACTTTGGAAAAGCTTTCGTGTGTCAAAAGTATAAAATGTATTTCTGAAATGTCTTTAATAGATTTTCCCTACCTGTTGGGAACGGTTTGACTTTGGGGCCGTCGTTTTGAATGGGAAAAGGGGGGGGGGGTAGGTAAAAGTAAAACTGATTTTACCTCTTTCATTAACAGTAATCAGCAGTTAACAGGCATCAAAAATAAAAAGATGTTTTATTTCATCGAAATGCATCAATGTCGATAAGCCATCTTTAAAATATTTCCATGACAGCAGGTAACCGTTAAGGTATTCAACAACAACAACAACAACAACAACAACAAAAAAAAAAAAAAAAAAAAAAACACAGATTTATGAAGTAGAAATGTGTAGATGCGACGAGAGAAAATTTTGACCGTTTGGCGATTTGCCACCAAGTGTGAATCGTTATCGCGGTTTTGGCAGCAGACATGGCTTCAGTTTCTGAAGCATTTCGCAAAGGCTACTGAGTTTCTTTCCATTCTTTCTTTTCACTTATCCGCCAAAAACAAATACATACATAAGATTTCTAAGAAAAACTTATTGAAAATGATAAGCAACATCACCATTTTCTTTACATATTATGTGTGTGTGAATGAAAACAAAATAAATGACAAATTTTAACCTTCACAAGAGAAACGAATCAGGAGAAGACCATTACTTTAAAAATTAAAAATTTTAAAACCCTCCGACTGAGTCACAATTGTAGAATCAAGAGGGAAAATTGAAAATCCTTTTAAAAGTCTTATATTATTAAAAATCAATGTCAAGTATTTTATTTGCTATTGAATAGAAACTGGCAACATATTAAAATATCATTTTAAATCATTGCTTTTAATTTCCTTGTCGGCCAACAATGAATTCGTTTATCAATCGCGTGAATAAAGGCTTAGTCGTTATTAAAATCTGCTTTTAAAAAACGTTATAATCCGAATTCTATGAAATATGGAAGTTCGAAACAAATCCTATCAGACGCGGAAAGAAAATTCTCTTTATTTTGGTATTAAATTTTAAAAAATTAACAGTGATTTCACTGCAAAAATTTCGAAAAACCTTTTAGACGGGTTTAATTAATATCTTCGTTAATTAATGTTAATCTAGCTAAGAACACTATCGATCAGCTCTCCTTTCGAACAATTTTTTTTTCTTTTCAAAATCAGTCCATTCGTTTAGGCGCTAGAGTGCCACAGACAAACACACAGATACACAAATACACAGACACGTCAAACTTAAAACCCCCTTTCCATTGTTTGTCGGGGGTTAAAAATGAGTCTTCTTGGAAAAAAAAAGCTATGATAATTGTTTTTCAACGAGAGAAAATTCGAAAAATAAATAATGAATTTCCATTGCTTATTGTAACGTGCAATAAAAAAAAAAGTTCCTCTTGAAGCAAATTTGGAAAAATAATATATTTATAGTTGGGCGGTTCAAGGCAAATCACTCGATTCAAGATCGAGACTTTTGCACTATCTTACTCAACACTTTACACTCTATTTAGAAGTACAAGAAAATTATATGCGAAGATTTCAATGAACTAATTTTCATTCTACAAGCTCATAAACGGCAATCCAATTGAGTAATAAAAATTATTAGAAAAGAAAAAATTTCTAACTCGTCTCTTGGTTTTGTTTTTGTGACTAAATTCCCTTTCCCCTCCCAGGTACAGACACATGCATACGAATAAGTTTAATTAATTTCTACTATATCCAGTTTTTACGAAAATCAGAATTGAAAAAATCAAACACAGACTATTAGCTATAGATAACTGAAATGTACTGTTTTAAAAATGTTGAATTGAGAATTCTTGATAAAATAATTCAATTATAGTTTCTCACTGTATAAATGCAGACCAAATTCTGAACAAAATAAACAATTCACTTCGAATGGTTATCGCAACGTATATTTAAAAAAGAAAAAAAAAAACTTATATCTTCGAAGAAATTAGAAAAAAAATTAAAAGTATATCGTCAGCTGAATGCTACAACTAGGTAACTGCAAATTTGGGTAAAGTTGAATATTTTACGAAATGGTGGTTTAATGATATATTAATTTCGTGAAAAGATACTAATTCCTTGATTTTTTTCGAAACAGTATGAAAAATACCGAGTTGAATTTGCGTACTTTAGGATATACCGCACACTATGAATATGAATGTTTTAAATTAATTTTAAACTTATTTAATTTTGAATATTCACACTGTGAGTTATTGGAATTGAGTTTCACCCCCCCCCCCCCTTTATGGTTTCTGTGTGTAAACAGTAAAAATGTGCACCACTTTCAATTTTCTATATAGTGAATAATAAATAACAAGCAGCTTCATAGAATAAACTTTAAATAGTTTCCATATAACAACTAATATGTATTTCTTTTTCTTACAAACAAGATGCATTTTATTCTCAGATAAATTATTTCATTTGAGCAAAAATATTACGGGATGAAACCCATTTACAAGCAAAACTAACTTCTAATAAGACCCGAAAATCAAACGCTCCTGAAGCGGAGAATGGTTGCCGCAACGTTAGTGAAGCCAAAAAGCTCGCCAATACTATCGGAATACAAAATCTCAAGATCAATGCTCTATAATTAAATCAATTTCTCGCTTAGAGTTCCAAAAATGATAAAAAGTGATAGCCTATACATTTATTCACTTGAGACTTAAGGGCTAACATTTTCAAGTTGTAATAAGAAAAACGAGCTGATGTGTGTATTACATGACTTCTTTTTACGCTAATTTAATGAGTATAGTGCCTTGGAGTAAGCAAAGAAACGCTTTAAATATTTTTCCAAGTTTGTAGCCAACCGAAGCAAAAAAACGTTTTCTCCAGATTAATTTTCACAACATTTAACATTTTAATGTGGTTCAATGGTTAACTCTAAAAATATTGCCAATAGCGGTCAAAAGGAAACCAGATTTTTAAAAAACGGCAAATTTGTTGTCCAGTTGGCGACAAAACTTGGCGACCAAAAGCTTGGCGATGTATCGCCAAGTGTTTGCCAAATTACTTGAGTTTGCATTGAAATTAACAATGATCCCCCCCCCCCCCAAAAAAAGGTGTAAAAGATCCCTTTTGAACCATCCAAGTGCAACCAAAAGGGGAGGTGCACAACTAGACCTTACTAGGAGTACCAAATTTCAACTTTCTAGGACAAACCGTTTTTGAGTTATGCGAGATCATACTCACATACGCACATTCATGCGTACATCCGGACGTCACGAGAAAACTCGTTGTAATTAATTCGGGGATCGTCAAAATGGATATTTCGGGTGTCTATACGTTCTTAGATATCCACGTGCGGTCGAGATGAAAAAAAAATTAATATTCATTCGGAGGCAAGCAAAATAGAAATTAATGCCGATTTTTGGTAAAATTTTCGCGAATGCAATACTTCCTTTATTTCGTAAAAGGAAGTAAAAAAAAACCTGAAAGCAAGTTTCTCAGCAAGAAACACTCATGTATGGAGAAAAAGTATTTCAAACACAGAGAAATAATACAGCGAAATTCCTATGATGGCAGGAAAATAGAGCTAAGCTGCTGACTTTACACAACTACCTCTAATAGTATACAGGGTGTTCCGTTTTAACTTGCAAGACCTTTATTTTCGCAACCGTTAGTCCTAGATGTATACTTCCAATTGCAAAATATGTTCAAAATCAGATGCAAAATTAAGATATTGAAAGTCTGAAGTGAAAATAAAAGTGAGTTAAAAATTAAAAATTTAACTTTTTATACGGGCCCTAGGTCCCCTAACTTATATTTAAGGAAATAATATCCATTGAAAACTAATCCTAACAAAAAAAAAAAAAAAAAAAACTTGACATTTGTGCGACAAAACTCAAGGAGATATTCCAATTCAAAGTTTTCAGGGACCATGCAGAAGATGAGATTGGAATTTATCGCTCATTCAGATGAATGACAGGTCGTCAAAGTAAGAAAAACAAGGTATTGATATTTTTCATTGCTATTCGAAACTAAATTCAAATGTTATGCAGTGATACGCGAAAACACACTACAAAACCTCGAACAATTTGAAAAACCACTCCATGCGCACATATAATTTTAAACATTTGTTAACTGCTATATTTTCCCCGAAAAGTGTAATTGACGGCGAGTAAAAAGTGCTGCGTTTCAAAACGCTGCGTTTCATATCTCGGTGAATATTGGTCGTACAAATTTCAAACTTTTTTCGTTGGAATTATTTTTTAATGAAGAGTATTTCCCTAACTATAAGTTAGGGGACCTGTGGCCCGTAAAAAAAGTTAAATTGTGTATTTTTTAACTTACTTTTATTTGCACTTCAAACTTTCAGTATCTTAACTCTGCATCTAATTTTGAAAACTTTTGCAATTGGAAATATTCATCTAGGACTAACGGTTGCGAAAATAAAGGTCTTGCAGGTTAAAACGGAACACCCTGTATGTACATTATATGACTAAAAGTATTGGGGCACTTTCAAAAATTCACATTTTTACGGATTTCTCGAGAAATAAAAGACCACAATTATCTGTAATTTTTTTCACATAAAAGTTCTACTCCAGCTTCTATTATCAGACAAAAAAATAAGTCTACTATTCATTTAGGGGACGAACAACAAATTGAGGAAACAAAAAAAGGTTTTTGATCATTTTTCATTGTAAATAGCTGAGAATAAGCTTTAAATTTCAGAACATATTGCATACAGTCAATGCGAAATGTCAATTCGGTATAACAACAATCAAGTATATTTTGAAAACGCATAACGAATTTTCTGATTATCGCCTTAAAATTATCTTGCGAGATACGTACATAACACACATTCAAACAAGCCAGGATAGTCCACTAGATTAAAAACTAAAAAGGTGTTACATTCTTCGACAGTTAAAACTTTTCAAACTAGACAGAGTCAACAACATCTGAAAACTTAAAATCGCAGAGAATGTGAGGGTTTTATAAACTTGAAGCGTGTTAACATGTGCTCAATAAAGCATTTCCAAGTTGGAAGGAAAAATAGAAACGAGTATACACGTAACATAAATGATTAATCAAAAATCTTACGCATAAGCGAAACGAATGGAAAAGAAGGAACCGAGTGTAGGTCAAGTACGCAGATTGTGTTCGAATTCAAATGATGTTCAAAACAAGGAAAGTCATTACAGGATTCGCCATAGATTACACAACGCGCAATGTTTACCACATTTGGCGAGTCATCAGAAGAAATTATATAACTAGTAGCGAGATAATTTAAATTTCCATAATATGACAATGGGGGTCGTTTCCAAAATTTTAAACGGATTTTTTTTCTGAAAGTGCATGCTTAAAAACATAGGATCTGACCATTTTTTAAATAACTTGTTTAACTTTAATATCTTTTAAAAATTACTTTAATCGACGCGCTTTCATTGTTTACGCTTCTACCCGATGACATCACAAATGATGAAATGCCATTCAGTGTTGTCATTCACAGAGCAAAATACTTAATTCTCATCTTTACTCACGTGTATTGGCAACGATATGGTTGATAGAAAGCGTAGAGCGCAATTTTAATTCGCTTCTTGACTATCATATCGTGGAAACGCAGAAGAAAGATGCGCAAAAGAGCATCATTTGTGACGTCATCAAGACCACGCCTTGTTTGAAAAATCGGACATTTTAAAAAATTAATTAAAAAAACTGTTGGGAAAATGAAAGTATTTTCTGGATCCATGTTATTACTCTTATTTTTTTTTTTTTTTTTTTGAGCAATCACATTGCTTATTGTTCTCACTTGACTGTTTTGAATTCCTATGATTTTATTTTTTCCCCGCCTCCCTCTGCAGCACCGCCCGTCGACCGGCTCCTCCCGATGCTGCTCCTCTAGCGAAAACCGTCTCCAGGTTGTATCCATATCCTACACACACACACACCCATACATACATACGCCTACACACACATACATACACACTCTACGCACATGCCTGCACACAGACACAAACACACACGCCTACACACACACACTCGTGATTGCGAAAAACATAATTTGAATTCCAAATGTCAAAATTCAAATTATTATTTATTATTATTATTATTTTATATTATGTATTTATTTTACTGAGCTTATTAATTTTATTTATTATTTTTTCGTTTTGAAAGCGGTAAAAGATGTTTTTAATGAAAAAAATGCATTAGCAGTTTGTTTAAAAGGTGCTGCTATTTTATTTGTTCGTTTATTATTATTTTTTTTTTTTTTACGCATCTAATTTTTTAGATGAGTGAGGCATATTTTATTCCTAGAAATCAGCTTAAAATATTAAAAAAATATGTTTAAAACAATTTGCGATTTTAGCTACTTTTAAGAATATTGATCAGGTACTAGAAAGTAGATATGGGTATACGGGAAAGTAGGCTCGTTAGTTCTAGACGGAACTTCTTGCTAAAAATTGAAAAGGATTAATTTACTCGCCTTTTAATGTTAAACAAATAGATGTTGATCAAACTCTGCGTTTTCAATTTTTCAAAGCTGTAACATGGGAGGAAAAAATAAACTCTTTTGCTAAGTCCAAGAACTTTTCTTGAGAAAGGGTAGCCCCCCCCCCCCTCCTCCCGGGTAGAACCCATCTCGCGAATGACACTTCTACTTAATTTCAGAGCCTATAAAAATTGAAATATTTTTAATTCTGAAAAATTTTCCCAATAATAAATCTTAAATTTCATCTTAAAAATTTCAACGAAAACAGTGCACTATATAGCGGGGAGAGGTGGGGTACATGTACGTCTGGAGCATATTTTACACAAAATGCGGCGGTATACAGCTTTGTACGAATACCTTTTACTATATCTACATGTCTAGGCTCAATTTTAATTAAAAAATTTTTTGCAGCTTTAGAATTAACCTTAATATAAAGATTTTAGGATTAACTACAATTATTGAGATTTGTAACCAATAAATCATGTACTGATTTTATTTTGTACTTTTTAGTGATAACCAAGATTTCTTTCTTAGATAAAAAACATTTAATTTTATCGGTTCTTTTGGATTTGCGCTTTCATGCCAACACTTATTTGAATTTACCAAGCACCGTCAGAAGTTTCCCGTCTTGCTCAAACGATACATTCTTTTTACTCTTTTATAACTGAGGTCGAGGTAAAAAATATATTATTATTTTTGTATGAAAGTGATTGGAAATTTTAGGCATAAAATTGTTTGCTGACAGTTGCTATCAGCTAAATAAAGTTAAAAAATAAGCAAACTAGGAGATTACGGCGTAGGTAGCTGTTACAGAAAGCCTCGATAAAACAATCAAGCTAGCTGGTTGCCACAATGACAAGCATTTTCTTATTAGTAGCATGTAATCAAATTAATAGGTAGTCAGTTTTTTAAAAAAAATGCAAGAAGAGTCAGTAAAAATTCAAGAAATAAAAAAACCGGAAAAAGTCGGAGTCGGCATAATCTGACTCTTTCACCCGAAAATCAGTCCGAAACCGACTATACAGTCCTGGGAAAATTGAGAATTTCAGCCGTCCGAAAAATTTTAAATTCGGAACGCTCTAGCCGATTTCGGGAGAAATTTAACAAATAAACGGATCATAATATTACAATGAAATTCGCATACAAGCAATTTGGAATTAAAGCTATATTTTGTGAAATTGGAAGTTTTACAATGTACTCACACATGCAAAGTGTTCAACGAAACAAGAGGATTTTCTTTTAGACATTACTCAAAGCATCTGAGGTTTAAACTTAGTTCTCTTCCTGATACGGATGGTTAATCAGCAGAAATTAGATTAAAAAAATAACCAAAATCAAGAACTAATTAAGGAAATTCTAGGCTTTCCGCTTTTCGGGTCAATGATAATCGAATATCGTACACCAAAAAAATAATTTTCATAGAAATCTAGTTTGATTTTCATCTTTATTTTCAGAAATGAGTAAAAAAAATAAAGTATGAAAAAGCAGTTTACCTTTTAAAGTTTACCAAATCAACGTTAACAAATTTCAGCCAACCGTGTTTTTCGGGCGAGGCCACTAGCTATCTGATTCAGCGCTTAATTTGCAAGAGAGCTAATTCACTAGAGATCGGCTCCTGTGTTTTTATTTTTCTCTTGCTAAATTTGTTTATAACAGACGGAATTCAAACTAATTTCATGCAATTTGTGTATGAATATTTGTTCTAAAGAGTACAGAACCCATGCAATTTGTGATTGCTTATGATGTCATAAGTCATAGTCTGTAAGAAAAATTTCAAAAACGATCAAAAATGTTTTATGGTTAACTAGTACTCGTATGTTCAGAATGAAAAAAAAAAAAAAAAAAAAAACAAGGTAATTAAAGCACCAATAATCGAGAAATGCTGCAAATAACTATTCCGAGGTCGCAACGGAGCACCTTTATCAGTGCTAAAAAGAGTAACAAGCCACGTGATAACAAGAATGTGGTAAGCAGGGACACCCCGATGGGAGGTCTGTGACCTTTCACTAATTTCTTATTCGGTAAATTTGGATACAATAACGCAACAATGCAATTTCTTTTTTTAAAACTTTTTATACTAACACCTAATGGTTCTTCCATAAGAGTTGTTGAGTTGTTTTTTGGGACGACTGCCCGTGCATACGTACCTAAGAAAGAACGTATAGATGCCCGAAGCATTTGTTTTGACGGTACCCGAGTTAATTACCACGAATTCTCTCATAACCTCTGCGTGCGCATATGTATCTCGCATAACTCAAAAACGGTATGCCGTTGAACGTTGAACTTTTAGGCTCTGAGTGGGGTCTAGATATGCATTTCCCCTTTTGGTTGCATTGGGATGTACCAAAAGGATTCTTTTACAACTTTTGCGGGGAAAATCATAAATAATTTCAATGCAAACTCAAGTGATGTTGTAATTTGGCGAACTATTATTGACAATATATCACCGAGCTTTTAGTTGCCAACTTGTTCTTTCGTTTTAACAATATTTTCAGGAACAACGTCAAAATCAGATAGCTGTCCACGGGCGCTACGAACAAAATTTTTTGGAATTGTGGGAACTTTCAATTTGCCGAATGGAGCTCGAAATTTTGCCAAATGATGATATTTTTCCCGAATGGAACTTCAAATTTTGCCGAATCGTCAGACAAAATTTGTCGAATAAGGAAATGTTTGGGAAGTCACAGTGATCTCCCCTCGGGGCGCCCCTATATCTGTCATTTTACACCTCTCCAAGAAACGTTATTATTCTTTCCCGACAAGCAAACAATTTACACTTCTGCCACTTATTGAACTCTGACATACAACTTGTATCAGCAATAGGACTGGTAACATCTGGCGGCACAGCTTGAACCCGAATCGATCAACTTCGCTTCCAAAATGGGCATGAGTCATTATACATTTCCGAACCGAATATAACGGCTTCAGATCCTATCGCAGGAGAAGATGGCGACAGGAAAAACTTCACATCTGTTTATCTGCTTCCTGGAAGTTGGCAAAACAGTTCACCTAACGGAACGATATGTTCCAATCGTTATCAGTCCACAGCAGGTCGTTTGATTAAAAATCAAAAAGGGAAACTGCACTTACAGGAAATGTCACATATATGTCTACATAGTTTTCAGAAATTTTCCGAATTGCGTGCAGAACATACCACAGGAACTTGAATATAGATTTGGTAAAAAGGGGCAAAAGGTTTCGACACATTATTTTTTTAAAAATTGAACTTTCAACTAAAGATTTACAAACTGATGATTCATTATGACATAGATAACAGAATTAAGTTTTTTCGACACTCAACTACATCTAGTATAAGAAAATATTTCATTTATTTTTCAAGATACAATATTCAGCTCAAACAGATCGATACTTGTTGCTTTACGAGTTAATACGATATCACTATAAAACTCAAATAACATTTCAGAAATAAATAATAAGAAGTAAATTACAAGCGAGTTAATAAAGCAATTATTAACTCGCAATGGGGTGGTTTCTTTCAGTCAAAAGTACTACTTTTATTCATTGAAATGGATAGAATAAATGAATAAATCAATAAAAAGCAACATGGACCCAGAAAATGCTTGCATTTTCCCAACAGTTTTTTTTAATTAATTTTTTAAAATGTCCGATTTTTCAAACAATGATGCACTTTGCCGCATCTTTCTACTACGTTTTCACGTTATGATAATCAAGCAGCGAATTAAAATTGCGCTCTACGCTTGCTACCAACCATATCGTTGCCAATACACGTGAGTCAAGATGCGAATTAAATATTTTGCACTGTGAATGGCAACACTGAATGTCATTTCATCATTTGTGATGTGCGGCAGAAGCCGTAAACAACGAAAGCGCTCCGATTTAAGTAATTTTTTTAAATATTAAACGTAAACAAATTTATCGAAAAATGGTCAGATCCTATGTTTTTAAGCATGCTCTTTCAGAAAAAAAAAAACTTAAAATTTTGAAAACGACCCCATTGTTACAAGCACGCAATTTTTAAAATAGGGTGCGTCTTATCAAATATCGATTTTCTCAAAAGCAAAACAAATGTTAAAAATTAATTAATATCGGACCCCTATTTCTGGAATTCTACATATTTTTTTAATTCTCCAACGAAATTGAAAGAAAACTCCAATTTAAGGAAAACTTAAACTTCTGCGTAAATTCCGAAACAATTTTTTTATTTATATTGTACCTATAAAATAAATTTAGAAAATGGAAGTTTTCTTTTTCTTTTTTTTTCAGACTCCTAGGGGGAAAAAATCGTCGAATTTTACTTATTGCATCTTTAGTCCTGCAAAGCATCTTTAGTCCTGCAAAGAATAATTTTCTTTTTTTGAATTAAATAACCTCCTAATAAATAATCAATGTCCAAATCTTTTATAGAAGTTTTGGCTGTCGTACGTGGGAGGTCACTAAACCATGGGGTGGGTTGTGTCATATGTTTAAAAAAATAGTTATTATACTGTCCTCCCCTATTTTACGAAGATTTAAAAAAAAAATCTCGACTTGACGAACAAAGTTGTCGGCCCCGACATATTCGTCAACTAGAGGTCTAACTAATTTAACTGCTCAACCAGTTCACTAAGATTTGCTCTGTGGAGAAATAAAATAAGTTTCAAAAAATCATTTCGATTCAAACATATTTAAAGACGGTAAAATATATTTAAAGACGAATTAGCAAACTATCGGGGGGGGGGGGGGGGGAGGTCAACAGTGCATGCAGGGCACAACCAAGTGGGATTTGCTAGATTCGAACCCAGCCTCAGAGCCCTTAGTCCCAGTAGCGGATTTACCACGTCGCAATTGAGAAGGGCTTTATGACCTTAAGGGTCTCGAAAAGGATATATAAATGCACACGATAAATGTTTTACATTGTTCTAGAGCAGCGTTTCTTAAGTTGTGTTCCGCGAAACCCCAGGGTTCCACATCTTTCGAATTTCTCACTTAAACGAGCTGATGTGTGCCTCACATGACTTCCTTTTACTCCATTTTAATGTCATTTTCCCATTATTGGCAATTTTAATGTGATTCAATAGTTTAATCTCTAAATATTAAAAACGATGGCCAAATTAAAACCAGATAAAAAAAATCGCCAAATTTTCCGCCAAGTTGGCGACAAAACTTGGCGACCAAAAGACTGGCGATATATCGCCAAGTGTCCGCCAAATTGTAACACCACTTAAGTTTGCATTGATATTAACAATGATTTCCCCCCAAAAAGGTGCAAAAGACCCCCTTAGGAACATCCGAAAGCAACCAAAAGGGGAGGTGCACAACTAGACCCCACTACGAGTCTATGTACCAAATTTCAACTTTCTAGGACATACCATTTTTGAGTTATGCGAGATACATACGCACATACGCACATACACACATACGCACATACATACAGACGTCACGAGAAAAGTCGTTGTAATTACCTCGGTGATGGTCAAAATGGATATTTCGCGTGTCTATACATTCTTAGGCACTTTTCCGCATGTGGTCGAATCGAAAAAAAAACTCAACATTCATTTGGGGGTGAGCAAAATGGAAATTAAGGGCGATTTTTGAGTGAAAATTTTTTCGCGAATACAATACTTCCTTTTTTGTAAAAGGAAGTAAAAAAATCGTCTGAGGAAATCTTTATGTAGGGGAAGGTTGCAGGAATAATATCTCAGTATATTTCTCTTTTAATAATAATATTCACTTTCATGATAAATATACACAATAAAGAATGAAAATTAAAAATAAATATTTCAGCACGTGGTTCATTCATGGCTACCGGTTGCTATGGATGAACCATCGAGTTTCCATCGAAGGATCACATTCTCAAATTAAACGAGCTGATGTGTGCATCACATGACTTCCTTTTACACCAATTTAATGCTATTTCCCTATTATTGCAATTTTAATGGGATTCTCTCTCTAACTCTTTAAATATCACTAGCAATGGCCACATTGAAAGCAGATTTAAAAAAAAAAAAAGAAAAAAATCGCCAAATTTTTCGCCTAGTTGGCGACAAAACTTGGCAACCAAAAGACTGGCGATATATCGCCAAGTGACCGCCAAATTATAACACCACTTGAGTTTGCATCGAAATTAACAATGATTTCCCCCCAAAAAGGTGCAAAAGACCCCTTTAGAAACACCCGAATGCAACCAAAATAGGAGGTGCACAACTAGACCCCACTACGAGTCTATGTACCAAATTTCAACTTTCTAGGACATACCATTTTTGAGTTATGCGAGATACATACGCACATACGCACATACATACAGACGTCACGAGAAAAGTCGTTGTAATTACCTCGGTGATGGTCAAAATGGATATTTCGCGTGTCTATACATTCTTAGGCACTTTTCCGCATGTGGTCGAATCGAAAAAAAAACTCAACATTCATTTGGGGGTGAGCAAAATGGAAATTAAGGGCGATTTTTTAGTGAAAATTCTTTTCGCGAATACAATACTTCCTTTTTTGTAAAAGGAAGTAAAAATTGATAAAAACGCTTTCCTAAAATTAAAAATAAATTTGCTTTTACTTTCGTATACTAATCTGAGTTTTCTTACCCATCAGGATTAGCCAATAAAGGAATAATTTTATTTTTCGCCTGAAATTAGGCCTTTAAGATTCAACTTCGAAGATTTTTCCAAGATCAGCCACAAAGCACCTATTTCTCACTTTTAAACACTTCAATTTCGGAAAAATTCCGGAAGAAGCTGCTGATCCCCAAATATCCCCAATGATAGTTTAAAAGTGACTTCAATGTTGAAAAATTTACGGTAGGACACCCCAAATTCCCTTTACTGTATCATTACCAAATATTGCCTACAATTACGATTTTTGACGTAAATTTCAAATATTCTACTATTAATACTAGTCACTCTCCCAGTATCTATGGCAGCAGTTGAAAGCAAAATTTTAACATTTAATGAGTGAGGACCAATTTAAGTCAACATAACATACAGTGACATCAAAGTCTCTGATTTGAAAATAACTTTAAAAATGGTTGTAAAATAAGAGACATTTCAGTTTTTAAGTTTCCAAAACTTTTTCTTTGTAAATTTTAGTAAGTTATTAACACTATTGTAGGTAAAACACATCAGTATTTCTTTTCCTTACTAAGAAAATATTTAAATCATATAATTTAAGCATAAATTCTGAGTTTATTTATCCCTTTTAAAAATACTCAGAATCACAAATAGGCATAGGCGGCTTATACAAGGGGTCAAGGTGGGGAATAGCCCTTCACTTTCAAGGGACTTTGCCCCTCCACTTTTCTACGTTCAAAACTAAGGGTAGAAGGAATAATGATAGTGATGATCTATCCACGTGTTTAAAGAAAGAACTGACTTAATAAGTGCTTGTGTAATGCTTTTTTCATGTTACAATTTCGTAAAAATTAAAATGGAACTTTGATTTTGCAGTAGGGAATCTTCTGTAGCCATCTGGTCCCGCCTTTTGAGTCCGTTTCTCGAATTTTTTGAAGGAGGTCAGTTCATTAATGATGACGTAAAAATTGCCCAATTTTTGAAGGAAAAATTTAGCTTTAAGGGTGTGACGCCCACCAAACCTGCCCCTCCACGCGCACCTCCTTTGACACCCCAATTTTTTGGGACACCAGCCGCCTATGCTAATAGGAGTTTTTGGTGTTTAAAATAATAAATAATAATTAGCAGTTAGAAATAATTAACGTGGTCTATAATGAAGTCTATTTAATTATCACTTTAACGATAAATAGTTAATGTGATAAGAACGTGGGCTCCCTCTTAAACAGAACCTTTGCTACGCCACTGAAAACTATTGACAAAAAACTAAGGGTTCCACGAAAAAAGTGAGAATTTAAAAGGGTTCCACTGATCAAAGAAATTAAGAAACGCTGTTCTAGAGAAAAGAACCCCCAAAATAAATTGTGACGGCCTTCAAACCTGTAAATCCGCCACTGCTTAGTCCCAAGACTATTTGCCAATCTGAATACGGTAACACAGATACATACATATTAGCATTGTCATAGGTTAAAAACGACTAGGCGCAGAATGTTGAAATCTTGCATTTAACAAATACAATATGACCTTATTCAAATTCACTTTTTAGTTCAAAAAAAAAAAACTTTTCCGTTTTCTATTCTTTTCATTTTCCCCCTATCAAGTTGAAGCTTACTTTCATGTCGTTCTATGTTTCAAGTTTTTTTTTTCTCTCTCAAAACACCGTTCCATTCATCTCTACTAGACAAGCAAATATTTTGCGCCATATAGTTGGCGACACAGACATCCGTCCAATCACCTTTTTAACTTCATTGTACGCAGTTAGAGAAGTTTTGTTAATACGAAAAAGTTCTCTATTCTATCACTTATTACATTGGGTACCGTTATTGTGATAAACGCACTCAAATTTAGTGTTGAAAAATATGTAGGCACATAATTTAATAAGCGGGCAAAGAAGTTATGAACTACTATTACTGTTCGTAAAAATATTTTAATTTTACTAAAAGGCGTAAAAATAAAAATAGGGTAAAAATTAAATCATCATTAGTAAAGTTTAGACGTTCTAATTTACTGTCCTTCTTTCAAATAACTATTAATAACCTATTGGTAGACCGGAAAGTAATGTCACACAGACAAGGGGCGGAAGTGGAAAAGAGTCCGTGTCGGACGATCGAAGAACTGTCCAACACTCATAACCAATTTATATGGTCCATCTCCAGGAATCCATCTAAGATTCCAAGAACATTTACATTTGCGAGACATGGGTAAATTACGCAGAGCAGGTGTTTAGATCCCGCATAAACAAAAACTGAGCTAACTGATCCATCACATGCAAATTATTGCTTCAACGGCACAATACAGATGCGCTTTTTGATGTCTTGATGACTGGAAATGAAAAATGGTTCCGTGTGATAATCCAAAACGCAAAAGTAGGTGGTTTTTTCTCCGAATAAATCGCCACAGAGCACAGCTAAGTCAGGTTTACATATTTTAAAAAAAAGCAGTTTTTGTGTTCGGGGGAATATTCGCAGAATCGTCCATTTTGATGTCGCAGGTCGACCAATGAGTTCAACTCAGGGCTGGCTTTTCAAAAAAATTTCCAGGGTATGGGGGGGGGGGGGGGGTAAAGGGCTTGTGTTCCATCCATTTAACAGAGGAAAATAACAAAATACGAACGAAAATGCCTAATTTCATAACGTTTCTAAAATCTACGTGGCATGACAGACCCCCCCCCCAATCGCCCAGATGACTGGCTTGGTTCAGCAACTGAAAATAGTTTCATTTTTAGTGGCCGAGCCGGCAATGTGAAAAATACTGTAAAGATGCAGAAAATATAGTTTCAAAAACAGTCTCTCTCTCCTTTTAAATGGCATTTATGACATAACAATACAAAGATTCTTCAGTACAGACATACTTTGGCTGCATGGTATGTGAGTGGGATCACTCAGACCACGGCACTAAACCTATACGTGAGACAAATTTTTCCTAAGAACTCTTTGGGGGGGGAGGGGCTTTTAAATGCATCTTCTAGACTTGAGTCTAACCCTTTCAAATGAACACTAAAGAAACAAGTGTCATTGTCTAACAGTTACGTTTTTAAAGGTGCGCTTTTATTGTTTACGCTTTTCTCCGATGACGTCACAAATGATGAAATGCCATTCAGTGTTGCCATTCACAGAGCAAAATATTTAATTCGCATCTTTACTCACGTCTATTGACAACGATATGGTTGATAGCAAAGGTAGCGCGCAATTTCAATTCGTTGCTTGATTATCATAACGTGGAAACGCAGAAGAAAGATGCGCCAAAGAGCATCATTTGTGAAGTCATCAAGACCACGCCTTGTTTGAAAAATTTGACATTTTAAAAAATTAATTAAAAAAAAACTGTTGAGAAAATGAAAGTATTTTTTGGGTCCATGTTTTTTTTTTTTTGCTTGTTCTATCAGTGACTAAAAGTACTACTTTTGACTGAAGGAAACAACCCCATTGGTTCCAGAGCTCTTTCCAGAAATAAGCTTATTAAACTCGCACAGATCAGAACTCACTGGAAGAAAAGCTTTTAGGAGTGACAAAGCAGGACAAAACCAACGAAAATACCGACATCGATGATACAGATCCCGAACCGTTCACATTGAAAATTTTGAGCCATTCCTTGAAATGATCATTCTGATTTGTTAGTGAGGAAAGATTCTATCATGGAAATGATCACGGATGCGTTAATGCTCAGCAAAGAACTACAGAGAAAACTTCATAAGGATTGCCCATAAGACTATCATAGCCAGCTCGTGTTTTTCCAGCACTAAATTTATGTTTTCTTTATGCAGTTCTGCATATATATCGATACACGTACACATTAACTTATTATGAAATAAGCCATCCCTAGAATGAAGGGTTTTTTTTAATCGGTGGAACCTAAACTATTTTAACATTACTATTAAATTTTAATTTACGTGGCATTTCCGTGGAACGTAACCCTCGCGTAAAACGAGGGCCTACTGTAGTCGCAATATTTTCGATCATGTAGAAGTAAATGCATTTTTTTCTTTTTTTAAATAAATAAATAAATAATAAGGCAATACTTAAAAACAAATTTTATCGACATTCATTCAGAATAAAAACAAGTTAAACAAAAAACGCAGTAGCAGAAATGAACGCTTAGCGAAGATCGCGATCGCAAAACCGAAGCTTTTTGCACAAAAATATGAGCACCCCACATTTCATTTCCAACTGATCATAGAAAGCTGTTCCCAATGTGATAGATGTCGCGAACGCTAATTAATGATGAAGCTTTCACCATAACTGTAAAAATATTCACAATGTGGTCGTTTCCAAAATTTTAAAAGTATTTTTTTCTGCGAGAGCATGTTTGAAAACATAGAATCTGACCATTTTGAAAATAATTTGACTAAGTTTAATATTTTTAAAAAAATTACTTTAATCGATGCGCTTTCATTGTTTACACTTCTGCCGATGACATCACAAATGATGAAATGCCATTCACTGTTGCCATTCGCAGAGCATAATATTTAATTCGCATCTTTACTCACGTGTATTGGCAATGATATGGTTGATAGCAAGCGTAGAGCGCAATTTTAATTCGCTTCCTGATTATTATAACATGGACTCGCGGTAGAAAGATGCGGTAAAGTGCATCATTTGTGACGTCATCAAGACCACGCCTTGTTTCAAAAATCGGACATTTTAAAAAATTAAAAAATAACTGTTGGGAAAATGAAAGTATTTTCTGGGTCCATGTTATTATTATTATTTTTTGCTTATTCTGTCAATTTCAGTGACAAAAAGTACTACTTTTGACTGAAGGAAACAACCCCATTGTTTCAAACATATTTTTTAAATATTTTAAGCTGATTTCTAGGAATAAAATATACCTCACTCATCCAAAAAATTAGATGCTTAAAAACAAATAAATAAATAAACGAACAAAAAAAATAGCAGCACCTTTTAAACAAAGCAACCAATAAACTTTTTTCCATTAAAAAAAAATCTTTAACAGCTTTCAAAACGAAAAAATAATAATTAACATTAATAACATTAAAAAAAGAAATATAAAAAAAAAATTAAAAAAAAAATCGTTTCTTTTTCCCCTGATGTCATAAGTAATTTTTTAAATGAATTAATGCACTTACCAAAATAAATAAAAACAATAAAATGTCAACTTAAAAAAATACTTTTCACTGTTAAAAAAAAATGTCTGCGTATATCTTTATGTTGAAACATAAATGACTTCGAGTTTGTCCGCCGAAAACTGAATACCTAAATTAAAACTTTCGCGTGAAAATAAAAACAAGTCATTAACAATAATTATTTCAGTTAAAACCATAGCTGTGGAGTCGAAGTTAATCTTATTTTGGGATAAAGGAGTCAGAGTCGAATATCCAAGAATCGGAGTCGGTCATTTGTCCTCCGTGTATAAATTTTTGAAAAAGCTACAAAGACAGAGTCGAAGTCGGGGAGTCGGGGTCCGACTAATTGTCTTGCACAGGAGTGGGAGTCGTAGTCTGGAGTTCAACTGATCAAAGAAATTAAGAAACGCTTCGTCAAGATCTATTTTCAACAAAATTTGTTTGAAGTAAATCCGCCTTCAAGTACGGAAATTGCATTGACTTTCAGTTTCCCCGTAGGTGCTAATGTTAAGGGATTTGAACTGTTCAAAATTGAACAGAAAATTGTGCAAATCAAAAAGATATTTTATATACAAGTTTTTCATCAAAAGCTTTTCCTACAACGTTTGAAGCAAATTCGCCTCACAGTTCGGAATTGCCTTGAATTTCCCCGTAGGCGTTAATGTTAAGTTTTTTTGAACTGTTCAAAATTGAACAAAAAATAGTTCAAATCAGAAAATGAAATATAGGAATGAGGTGTCCTTGCTGAGATCTTTCAAACAAAAAAAAAAATTTTGTTCAAATCGGACTATTCACTCAAAAGTTATTGGGGGGACAGACAGACAGACCGACATTTTCCCCATCTCAATACCCTATTTTCCAATTTTTAATTTTTCGATTTGACTTTTTTTTTGTTTTTTGTAACATTTTCAAGATGCATTAAGCCTTCTTTCATGCTTTTTTCGTCTTTCTCTGACTTTTACTGGGAAAGTAGGCTAAAAAGGAGGGTGCTACAGGGATTGCCCGTAAAGCTACTTTTGGGGGGGGGGGGCATAAGGCTACATTACTGGCTCGTATGATACTGTCCACGGTTTTGGAGGGTGAATGACCTCCTGTATCCGCCCCTGGCTTGTTAACGTTTGCCTTTTTTTCGGGTATTAGGGAAGGGTAATTAATAGGGGCAGGAGCCAGAGCATTTCTTAAGGAACTTTCACTAGGCAACACAAATATAATATACTTCCCAATAATTTTCTCTTTTCTTCATAATTGTGTGTATAATCGTCGCCTCAAAGCAGCGGCAGGATATCTTGGTGCTGTTCCTGTAATTAGATGACTAAATGTTGCTCTGAGGCGACTATATAGTTTATATATGTGCAGGGGGAGGGAAAGAGAGAGATCCATCATGAAATCAAAAAAGTAGGAGTTGTAAGGAACTGGAGGTCCTTTAATTATTTCAAGCGAGCGTATCCTAAATACAGAGAAAGATAACAGTTTCAGCTTTTGGTTTCAGAGGAAGCCGTTAATAGATCTAAATATTGGCTATACGAAACTCATTGAAAGTGCAATATTAACTCTGAAAAAAGGGGGGTCCAAGGGTTCCCCCCCCAGAAAATTTTCGAATTTGTAGATAAAAACATAGATACTATTTCCAATTATATTAAAAAGAAAGAGGTTCGGGGGATCTCCATCGAATTCTTCTGCAATTTTAGAGCTAAAAATGCAGTTTTAAATACGATATTTTCGTGTTGTTACGCAAAGAGATTCGAGAGTATAAACCAGAAATTTTTTCTAATTTGCAGTCTTAAAAATGCATTCTAATTATCTTTAGCAGTGGTAGCAAAGAAGAGGTTTTAAGTACTATCTTAGGAATTGTTTGAAAATGTAGTTCTAATAATGCTGCTTTAGATGATCTTTGATGATTTTAACGGAAAGAGAGAATTTAATGCCCATCCCAGGAAATTTTTTGAATTTGTAGACTGAAAACTGCATTCTAGACTATTTTTGGTAAGTTTAGGAGCTAAAGAGATTCTGGGGTCTATTCGCAAAAATTTTTCAAAATTGAACTCTAAAAATTGCGAATGTAGGCAATCCATAATTTATAAGTAACTTATAGAGGACCCGCAACTTTTCAAAATTGAATCTCCAAAAGCGTAGTTCACTTTCAATGATGTTAGCCCCCCCCCCCAATGCTACATAGTTAAGTAATAACACATTTTGATATTTACGTATTATTGCAACCACATCTAATTAGGCGATGTCTTGTAAATCTGCTTTATGGATTATTACATGTATAAGTATCAATAACATAAAAAAAAGTGATACATGTGATAAAAATATGAAATGACAGAAGATTTTGTGAAATTTTGCAATTGAGTAAAGCTTGGAATGGTTTTGGAACTTGTGAAAGGGATTAAAATTATGAGATTGAAAAAACATTTACATTCAACTACAGTGCGATAAAAAATTACTTGAACATATGAAACGTTTAACTACAGATTTAGTGCTCTGGGCCAATGCCCCTTGTGCCCATGACCGTATCTCGCCTTGAAAATATGTCTGCCAAAGTACAAGGCTCTGATTTCTATTATAGTCTCTTACAAAGAGACGACGGCACCTAGGGCGAATACTTTCATGTCCGATGCCCCACCCCCCATACACACTTATACAAAAATGAAGCTAGTTATTATCAACAATTAAGATATTTTCATATCTTAATTGTTGATAATAAACAATTTTAATCAATACATAACTGAACATGTTACCTTTGTGTATCATAAAATACAGGATTTAAATCTAACGTCACATTAGCTTTAATTCCTGTTTTTATGTGTTGGCATTTTTAAAAACTATTTAAGAAAAATACTTAATGAAAAAAAAATAAAAAACTGAATTGAAGCTTAGTTTACGGCGCCCCCTCTTATATCTTGGCACCCCGCTCACTCCCCTTTTCGGAATGCACTCTGTTCCCTTATGTTAAACATTACCTTGCCTGGACAAATGACAGAAAGAAGATATCGCGACCAGCCGCCAAACTTCACATCCCTGCCTCACGCATTTTGCTACGGTTTTTGCCTGCTGTCCGACAGGGGCGGCACAGTGGCCGAAATGCCTATCTTCCACTTGTTTTTTTCTTCGGCACTGGCTACAGCTGATAGCAAGAATAAAGTTGAAAGAATACTTTCTTGCTGTTATTAAATGGTCTCGCACTAAATGGTTTCATATGGGGGAGAGAGGGGGAGGCGGGACACAGTTTTAAGTCAAAAATATTTTTTTGGAAAGTCAAAATTGTAATTTGTCTTTACTTTTATTTATTTATTTTTTATTTATTTTCTGATTTAGTAAGGTGAGGGTGAATTTGGCGCCCCTTGAATGTGGTGCATGCCTGCTTACAGGGAGCCTGCTCCCACATGTAATCAGCTGATTAAAAAAAAAATTTTAATTCCTTGCACAGAACTTCCCGCCGTTGTTGAAGCATATAAAACTGTTAATGCTACAGATATTTTAGTTAGTAATTCATAAAAATAATATAAATATTGTATTAAATTTAGTTTTCTAACATATTGGTTAATCTGATCATATATAATATTAATAAGCTAGACAAATTTGTGTATAACTTGCATTAACTGTTTTAGAACTATAGCTTTGATTCTGTGTGTTTGTGCTTTTAATTCCGAAATAAAAACATTTTGCTGAAAAAAGATTTCAAAAATATTTTACTGTAAGATATCTCTTACAAAATTATTTTAATTTAAACATTTTCATTCTAGTTTCTATTTTAGTAACTTAAATCTCAATATATAGAGCTTTTTCTTAAGCTAAATCATTAAGAGTCTCAGCGTGCAAAAAGTTTGTCATATGACACATTTACTGAATGTAAAATTTTCAAAGTTGTTCTAGTGCCCTGCTCTCTCACAGCCATTACCTTAAACTTCCTCCACAGCTCCATACTTGTTCAGCTATTTCTCAACTTCAAATAACCAGAAAGAAAATAATAAAGAAACAAAGAAGAAGCTGCCTCCACACTCAACTAAACGTAAGTCAGAAACTCTACCTTGAAAGCTTACTAATATTTCAACTGCTCTTCCACAGCCAACAACTTCCTTTACAGCTTCTCATTTCCTCAACCATTATGTATCATAATATGAAATATCAACTTTCTAAAAAAAATTTGTGTACTTGAAAAATAATGATTTGTACCTGCATACCTGCAACACTTACAAATCTTCACTTTTTAAACACAAGAAAATTTTTTAGAAATTAACTTCTTCATTGCATGATACTTCATATCATGATACATATTGAGTCCTTATGTTTAAACATATAACAATTTTTAAGTCAAAATTAAAATTCCGTGAGTAACAAGCAAGTATATACAAATATACAAATGTGACGACCAGCAACAGGCGCTGGGCTCAGCTAAGCTGGTCCTAGTGAATTTATAAGTCCCCAATGAAGATCAAAGCCCTCTTAAAGCTATTTACCCTCTTACTTATTACAGCTGCTGCAGGTAAGCTGTTCGAAGTGCCCACGACTCTACTAAAGTAATTTTTCCTAATTTCAAGGTTAGTCTGAGATTTGACTAGCTTAAAACATCGACCCCTCATCCTGCTTCCCATTCAAAAATTTAACCTGTAAACATCTTTCATTTTAATAAATTTAAAAAACTGAATCATGGCCTCTCTGACTCTCCTTTGTTCCAGACTATACATACTATGCAGTCCGTTATCATAGTCTAAATCTGAAGGTCCCCTTACTCGTCTAGTAACTCTTCTTTGAACCCTTTACAATACAAACAATAAAATTAATAAATATATCAAGCTGGAGGTATAAAACTACTAATGTCTACAGCCTGTTGTAAAATTTTCCGGTGATTAGCAGGGTTCAATACCCAAAATCAGGACTTAATTTGCATAGGAGCTCAGCCCCGGGTATATAATTAAAAACTGAGCGTATGTATCTATGTATGTCCAAGTAACTTCTCCCGAACGCCAATGAGCTGAACATTGAGCCAGGTATTGATTGATTTGTTAATCTTCTCGTCTTCACCTTTGGCTATTTGACATAATCCTCCTATAATAATTAGCGGAGATATCAATTAAACACTATTAATTACAACTCTTAGATTTCAAAATAAAATCCTCATTTTTCAAAGGCTTTCCTCCATTCAAATTATTATTCATTGCTTCATCTTCAACATTCCATAACAATACTTTTATTAAAATTTAGTTGTAGCGTGAAAAAAATCATTAAATGAAAGATGTTGCCATTTTTTTCTCGAATATAAACAAATAAAATTTTGCTTTGAGGCTTTTCCTGCAATCGGGGGATTTAAAATGTTTACTTTTTGGTTACTTTCCCACAATCAGCTACAAAATTTTGTTGATTTTTCTTTTTTTTTTTTTTTTCCAAGCCTGATATTTGAACATGTATCACTAGACATAGCTATTATTTTCAAGATGCACCGTGCAAAGCCAGGCGATGCAGCTAGTTTCTTTTAAAATTTCGGTGACATTTTACAAATTTGATGTTATTTCAGACTATTTACATATGAAAATGAGATCTAAAGACTTGAGGGAACCTGCATTTATTTTGACAGAAATTAAGCTCTGCCCAAAAAAATATATATCTGAACAATTTTTAACTGCTCTTCAGTTAAGAGTTATTTTCTAAACCATAGTCATAATAAATATCAAAAGAAAATTTCAGAGCATTTAAAGACAAAACTGTAACAAAAATGAAGGAATACAATATTTATCGGAAAATAAATAAAAACAACAGCCTTATTGTTTAATTAAATTGCAAGCAAGCATAAGCAAGCATATACAGTCAACTCCCGATTATCCACGGAATAGGGTGGCACGGTAACCGTGGATAAGCGAAATCGCGGATAATCCGAATAATAGGTAAAAAAAAGATACCTAGTGTATGCAATAGGTAAAAAATATTGATGACACTCACACATTCATTCAAATTATAACTAAAAACATTGCTACATTGCATGTACTAACATTGAATATTAAAAAAAAAAAAGTAAAATCTAAAAACAAAGAACAACACAATTAAAAGTTTCAAAAAAAAAAAATGTGAAAGGACCCGCGGATAATCCGACCGCAGTTAATCGGGAGTTTAGTGTATACATATATTAACATTGGGATTCTCAAGCTTTGCCCATTCAGACCACCTTTTAAAGCAGGGTTGGTAAGGTAGGGTTGAAGTACAAATTTTTAAAAAATGTAGCTGCCCGTAATCCCTTACTGCGATTTAAAATGTTACGAAATTTGCGGTAATCATTTTGGGATACCTTGGATAAGCCCCCTCCCTATTTTGTAAAACTGTGTTACTAATTTTATCGAAGAGATAGTGTCATCAAATACTGAGATATTTCTAGTGACCATGAAATGATGCTATCCGAAATGTTTCTAAAATAAATAGTAAACTTTGGCAATTGTGTTTGAAATTGTGCGCAAACTTGTGCTGTTTATGGATTTGATTAATTTAGTTGGCGGATCATTTTACATGTTAATAAATGATATAAAGAAAGAAATATTAAAGAAATGGCGATACTTTGGTTACATGGAGAAAACCAAGAAACAGTATTCGCGTAGCTTTTAGCTTCAAAAACAGCGACAATTGAAAAAATTGCCATATGCCTCAGCTATTGAAATGATTCCGCATAAAAAGTTTCGAAGATTCCTGCTGGTTGATCAAGCACCCAGTCAACACAAATAAATTTAAAAAAAAAAAAACCTCATTAATTGCCTCACAGTTGCGTAAAACCGGAAAATAATAAGCCAAATCCATGTATTATTTGCCTATTCTGAGCAAAAAATCTTACTTTAAAATTTAACTTGAGAAAAGCCTTGAACAGTCAGACGAAAAGCAAAAATAGTCAACAATACAACAATTGTTGCTATCGACAGGGAGTTAAGATGATACCCTAAATACTAAATTTTGTTGAGGAAAGCCTTCGAACATGGAACTAAAAAGCTCATAACTCGTTTTTTATTCTACAGTCAAACCTTGATATAAGGTTACTCGCTTATAAGGTCACTTTTCTAAAGTCCCGGCCCATTGAATAGGAATTCCATGTTATGTCTAATCGGATATATGGTCAAGTCTTAATACATTAATCGCTTATAAGGTCACTTCTGTCTGATTTCTTTAAATGATTTCAGTGGCTAATAGATTCACTTCCAAGAATTTTCCGCGATATACGATCCTTAAAAAGTGTGATAAGTCATATCCCTTCTATTAACGTAGCATGTATTGTGCACTGAATGCAGTAGAAAATGAATATTGCGACAGTGACACTAAAATATGATGCAATAACGAAGGCACTCGGAGTGTACACATCGCACTTTTTACCAGTCATGAGAAGCCGAAGAAAATTTTCAGAAAACAATTAGAAACCATTGTGTTTAAATTAAAGAAAAAACTTATTAGTCCAGTATTAATGATAATTTTAAGTTAGGCAAGTTGCACATCAGTTCTCGGCTAGGGCATATTTGTAAGCAGCTTTCTTCTACATGAAAGTTCAAAAATACCATTTTAAAATCTTATTGACTCCAAAGGTTTCAATTGGTTCAAATCTATTCAACTATTATAACCTTATTACTGATATTTTTGAATGTTTTAAATTTTAAAAAGAATTAATGTATACATGTTTATTCCTTGCACACATGGTATGAAATATATGAATCGGTTATAAGGTCAGTTTCATAAAGTCCCGAGCGGTGACCTTATATCGAGGTCCGACTGTACTTGGAAATTTGGAACAGGTGCCATCTTCAGCAAAAATTCAGAGCTTTTGATGGAGATATAATGTTCATATATGCAAGTATTTTTCCATCCTCATATTAGAGAATTTATCAGGGCTGTGGAGTCGGAGTCGAAGAGTCGGAGTCGGACTGATTTTTAGGTAAAGGAGTCGGAGTCGGAGTTGTTAGAAAACATGCCGACTCCGACCTTCTTTTTTTCTTTCCCTTTCGCTGACTCTCCTTGCATTTTTTAAAAACTGACTTCCAATTGGTTCGATTACATGTATGAAAAGATACTAATGAGAAAATAACTGCCATTATGACAATCAGCTAGCTTGAGTGCTTACAGAACTTTCTGTAGCCGTCCCCTAGTTTGCTTACTTTTTAACTTAACTAATAGCAACTGTCAGCAAACGGTTTTGTTGCCTAACATTTTCAAGTAATCATTTACAAATAAAAATAGAAATACAGTGTTTTGTTCGATCTCAGTTGTAAAATAGTAAAAGAAACGTAACAAATTAGTAAGTTGAGGCCCGTAGCTAATGTTGAAACGTTTAAGGGTGAACGGAAAATTCAAAAAAGTTCTGGCGCGAAAGCACGAATCCAAAAGATCCGACGAAATAATCTAATGGTTTTTTCTTTATTAAGACTATTTCTAAGCTTGGTTCTCACTAAAAAGTATGGAACAAAATAAGTGTAAATGATTTCTTGATTACAACACTCAATAATTGCAGTTCATCTTAAAATCTTCATATTAAGGTTAACTCTAAAGCAGCAAATAAAATTTAAATTAAAAATTTTGCGAATGAGAAACATAGGTATAGTAAAAGCTATTCGTACAAATTTGTATACCGCCGCATTTTGTGTAAAATTAGCTCCTGATGTATATGCGCCCTATTTTCGTTGCAATTTTATTGATGAAATATAATTTAAAATATATTCGCGAAAATTTTCAGAATTAAAGTATTTATATTTTTTTATAAACTCTGAAATTAACTTTGGTTACCATCTATCAGATGGGTGTCACCCGAGGCAAAAACCCCCTCTCAAGAACTTGGATTTAGAAAAAAAGGTTTTTGTTTTCCCTTCAAAAATTAAAAGCACATGATTTGATCAATGTCTATTTGTTAAACATTAAAGGGGAGCAAATTACAGATAATCCTTTTCAAATTTTTTAAAAGGGATTTTTAAGTCATCTCACCTTTTAACTCGTAACTATTGGAAAATTTGATTTTTAAATTGAATTTCTGACGTTGTATGCGTCTTGGGTTTACAATAAAAAACAAAATGCGAAATTTTCATAAAAAGGAATTAATACTTCAATCTCTGTTTAGAGGTTTTCCCCCCTTCCCCTGAAGGGAGAGAGGGAGTTGAAAAAATACAATTTAAAAAAAATCCGGAGTCGGAATTGGCCATTTTCCTTCCGACTCCGCAGCCCTGGAATTTATACGAAAATTGGGTTTTGCCCCCATAACGGGGTGAAAACTACCCTATGTGTTATTCTGATGCATAAACTATATTATTATAAAGTTTCATCAAAATCCATTCAGTAGTTTTTGTATGAAAGAGTAACAAACATCAACATACATCCATACAGACAAACTTCCGCATATATAATAGTAGTAAGATAAATGTGATAAAAAATATATCTCTTTGATAAAATGAGTTAAAGGTAATAAATACATCTATAACCAGGGGTCTGTCCAGAGGATACTGACCCTTCACAAAAATCCGATCAACCAAAACGGACCTTTCACAAAGTCCCGATCAACCAAAACGGACCCTTCACAAAAGACTGATAAACAAGAACAAATCTTTCACAAATTGTTTATTGAAAGAGCAAATAAGATTTGTTCTTACAGCAACTCAATAAACAGATTTATTCACAATATTTCCAACAATACCTTCTCATTTAAGACTTGGAAAAAAATTATAGCATTACATTCAATATTAATGTAGATAACAATGATTCAGACACAAGTGCTTTATTAATTTCCAATTAATAACTCCTCAAATCAAATATATAATCTGCACCTACTTCTGCTGCCATCTATGTTACTTGATTGAAATGAAAGTTAATTCAGTTATGAGTATTTGAATAATAACTGACACAAATATTTTTTCTTATTCTTTATTAGTCTCCCAGACTGAAGTTAGAAGTTTCACCTTCCACTTGACTTATTTTGTTGAATCATGCTAAAATAGGACTTTAGTAATATTACCGAAACATTACGAGTCTCTCCAGGAAAGTGAAAGTGAAATAAAATTATTTGTTAGTCTATTGCTCAGGGTATCAACCAGGTCTTTTTTTTTCCTTGTGTATGAATGTGGGGAGGGGGGGGGGGAGAGGGTAAGGAGGGGACAATTAATATATTTTTATATATGTGAGCATGGATTTTGTACATCACTTTGTATGAACTGGACTCGTTACCCGTATACTATACTTAAGAGCATCTGCAGAGTTTGAAAAAAAAGGAAATCAGTAAGAAGATTTTAAAAGAAAAAAAAAGATAGGTATTCTTGAACAATTCAGTGGGGACCATTCCTTAAGATGTCCTTTCCTTTGCTACGGACCTGATATAATAGTATACTACAGGCAATAGCCGGAAAAATACAGGTTTTCTTTATGGTAATAGTTTAAGAGTAATTTTGTACAGTTGAGTATGTGATTTAAAGAACATTTAGCATCATTTAAAGATTTTTTTCTCCTCTTTATTATTACATGGGGGCAATTGTTATTGTAATTAGATTCATCAATCGTTTCCCGATATGTTCGACAAAGACTCTTTTGATACTTGTCAGCTTGCATACACCTAATGAAGGACATGGACTATTTCTATATTGCAGTGAATTAGCAACTGTAAGACATCTAAACCTAAAACCCACAGTGAGATGGCCTACTGCAGCTCCGAAGTAACAATAGAATGAATTAAAATTGGAAAATGTCCAGAAACAATATTTAAATAAATAATTTGTCTCAGTAAAAGATATATCCTGTGAGTGAGATACGCTCATTACCAAGCAAAAGAAAACAAAAAAACAATGCTATTTATAGAAACTTCAAAATTTTATTGCATTATACAGAAATAAGAGTTCATGTTTCTTTAAAAACTACTTTATATACTCGCATATAAGTGGACCCCCCCCCCTCCCCTACTTACAGAAGAGGATTCAAAATAGTAAATGCATCCTTAAATCACTCTTCATTTTCTTATATTATTATCACAATACATAGACTTAAAAGTAAAGTCTCTTTCATTATTTATATGTAATATTTCATTTTATATTTTTATCAAATTTTATGAAGTTTATTTAGCATTATTAGCTGTTTTTCTCATTTTCTTTTATTAGCTACTTTTAAACAGTTGTATGATTCAGAAATAAAAAGTATGCATTAGGCAGTGCACAGTCATAAAACATTTTTTTTTTTCTGACCAATGTATTTAACTAGGCCCTTTTAATATGAATTATGATTGCTAATAAATTTATAATGAATATAATTGCTAATAAATTTATAAGCATAAATAAAAAAGGAATATTATATTACTTTGTTATAGTAATGATGCATTAATACATAAAAATATAGTACATAACTTTTTAGTTATTTTTAATAATGAATGAACAAAAAACTATGATTAATAATAATTTTTACATTGAAAATATTAGTTGAAAAATAAATATAAAAAATATCAAAATATTGGATATATATCGACTTATATATATCGCAAACCCTGGTAGCCACATTATATTATTTTTAAAAAATGAGCATTAATTGGGATAATAAGCTTTGGGAAAATTCGTGAATACTGTGATTCACTCACTTTTTGCAGGGTTAGCCTTTTACTGTAATTATTTAGTCTTGAATCCACATCACATGATACCTCGAAGTCCCCCACTCTTTAATCCACATTCAGACCATGTAAAGGAATAGCAGAATGTGTAAGTATTTACTACTTTAGCATCTGCTTAAAAGAGTTCGACAAAATTCGGGAAAATGTTCACGGTTTTTTTTTCCCCTCTAAGAATTGTTGGGGGAAAATTATCAGAAATTCAGACCTTCATATAAGTCAAACCCCTAACTTTATACCTCATTTTTTGTACTGAATTTCTTGACTTATGAGCGAGTGTACACGGCAAGGAAAATTCATTTATAAATTACATGATGAAACACGATTAAGAGTAATGTAGCATGACATTAATCCGAATCTAAATGGGGTTTTACATTCATCACTTTATTCTTTTAAATTCACTTTTCATCAGTGATCTAGTTCCAAGCAGTTTCTGAAATAATGTCCTAAATTTACAAAGCAGTTAATTTTGTCTGTATTTATTTCAATATAAACTTTCACTTTTTCTATCATACAAGATCTTGAAATGCTAGATGAAGATTGCAAAGATTCATTTAGTATAAAATTATTAATCATGAAATAATAGTTAAAAATAGTAATAGATATTTGTTTTAAAATTACAAACCATTTCTTTCATCAACATAAAAATCATGACATTCTTTCAAAATTCTTTCATTTAAACTTAACGTTGCAGTTTCGGTGGTATTGGTAGTAGATCTTTGTTTCTTTATTCGTCCTGACATAATTGTTTATCTGTAAGTGAAAAATAAAAATCTGTGAGGAAAAAGAGACAGAAAATTTAAAAAAATCATACAATACACATTAAGCACGAAAAAAATTAAAATTTGTGTTACAAGTCATAAAATAACTGTTAGTATAAATGTAAAAAAAAAGTTTCAGAGAGTTGATTTTTATCCAAAACCTCTTACTATATTCATATGATACACCTTACAACAGGGGCGCTTACCCAGTAGTCGTCATGGGCAGGGTTGTCTTATTTTGTTCACCCCAGAAAAAACCTGGGAAAAAAAACGTCCCGGACAAATGCCATTTCGTCTACTTCATCAGTAAACTGAAAATTTTTAGTGAAAAATTTTAAATTTGAAAATATTAAATAATTATTTGGATTTTTCCTATTCAAGTAATATTTTAATATAAAAATAGTAATGTGTATAAACAATAAGTTGTAAAATATTTTAAAGTGAAAATAAAAAATGTAAGATCAGTTGAAGTTTGTGTAAGTGTATTAATAAATCAAATAAGTGTTAAAATAAATAATAATACATGTAATAGCATAAAAAACAAGCACATCAGATGTAAATTTTAAGATGTTTATCTGTGATATGGAAGTTTATTGCCCATAATAAGTGCATTTATAAAATTAAAAAGTAAAAACAAAAAGTTTTTAAAGGTTAGAATTTCAAAACATTAAAAATCATATTTAAAAAAAACTACTTGATATTAATAAAAGAAATGTTACAATGAAGTGAAGTCTGTTCCTGCAATACAAATGCGGTGATCAGCAACATGCTCCGATTAGGCTGTTTCTAGTCCATTTATTAGTTCTCAATGAAGATTAATGGCCCTTTTAAAGCTATCTACCCTCTTGCTTATTATAGCCTCTTTCGGTACACTGTTCTGAGTACCCACAACCCTACTAAAGTAGTTTTTTTTTAATTATTATTTGTATGACATTAACATATCCATAAAATATGCTGAATGCATAAATATTTTACTATGGGGTGACATCAATATAAACCCGAAAAATATAACAGTTATAAAATATTTTTAGTCTATAAATATTTCTTTTGTATGTATGTCTCCAAGCATTTCATTTAACTTTCCCATTAAGTTTATTTTCTACTTTTGTATATACAGTAGAAGACCGTTATAACGCACACCTTGGGACCAGAGCTTTTGCGTTATACAGGTTTTTGTGTTATATAGATCATTTCACAAATTTTGAAACTAATATTCAGAATATATCAATATATTAGCACTTCAGAATGAGTTTTATCTACAATGAATATTAAAGCACCAATATTACAATTAGTTATTCACAAATAAATGTGTTTCACAATTAAAATCCTGCACTTCTGCTAGCTTCATGGTTTGCATAACAGCTGCATTTTCAGGAGCCATCTGGTATTTTCTGTTTGCTATGAGTACTAATTTTCAATTTCAAAGCTTTGAAATAAGATGGAAAGATGAAAAACTTTCAAAATTTAATTTGACCAATAATTTTTATTTTTGCAAAGCAAAACAGAGGGATTTTTTAAACTTCAAAACCTATTGTTTACTTCTGAAAAGTAGTGCGGTTTATAGAGAATTTTGTTATACAGGTCGGCGTTATAACGGTCTTCTACTGTAGTAGTCTAATCATGCCCAATAGCTTATTCACATAGTTAAATTTTATCACTTCTAAGCAAATTATGATCTAAAATTAGCTGCACCAATGTGTAATTAAAGTTTTTTTTAGATTTATGAAATTCTAAAGCTAATAATTCTATTTTAATTGAATGATTAATTTATAATAGAAAATGTATTAGAATAATATACTAATGTTATTACACCATAACAATAAATTTATGTATGTATAATCAATTTATTTTTCATTTCATCCATTTTGTCCAGTTTCTTCCGTTATCCCAGACTTTTTACAAAAAGGTGGACAAAACAGCAACCCTGGCCATGGGACATGGTGTCATTGCGGGGAGAGTCCGGGTACATGTAAGTCTGGTTTCCATCCGAGTCTACTAACTTAATCTACTAAGTTAATGTCAGAGTTTATTAAAAATATTAATGCTTTAATTCTGAAAATTTTCCCGAATAAATTTTAAGTGATATTTCATCTATAAAATTTCAACAAAAATAGGGCTCTACATTGTAGGAAGAGGCCTAGTACATGTAAGTCTGATTTCTTCCCGAGTCTACTAGCTCAAGGGATACATTCCTTTTACTATTTTATAACTGAGATCGAAGTAAAAAAATATTATGTTTATTTGAAACTGATTACTTAGAAAAGTTAGGCAACAAAACCATTTGCTGACAGTAGCTATTTGTTAAAGAAGGTTATAAAACAAACAAATTAGGGGACGGCGTAAGGTACAAAAAGTTTGGTAGCCAGCTGGTTGCCAATGGCAGTTATTTTCTTATTAGCCTTTTTTACATGCAATGGAACTAATTAAGTAGTTATTTTTTTTTTTAATGCATGGAGAATCAGTGAAAATTAAAGAAAAAAAAAAAAGAAGACCAGAATCTGAGTTGGAACTGGCATGTTTTCTAACAACCCCGACTCCTTTACCCCCAAAATTAGCCTGACTCTGACTCCACAGGCCTTATCTATAACAACTTCATTAGCTATAGCAACACTATCAATAGATATTTGTAATAATAGTGAGATTGAATTTATGCGTCAGGAAAAATGACTAAAAAGAAAAGGAATATCTGCTACAGGACAGTTGAGTACAGGTTAGAGATGGTAACAGTTTTGGAGTAAAATTTTTTAAACTTTTGCCTCGCGCATACAAAAGTTAGTGGCGTCCTTGAAAGTCAAGGTCAGATTGTTTTTCCTAGAGTAGACTCAGATGGTATGGAACTACTTTGATATAACCCCCCAAATCGGAAATTTGGCGACTTTTTTTGTTTTTGTTGACACAAAACTTTGTTGCCACAAAAATTGTTGCCACAAAACTTTTAAAAAAACTCAAAAAATGGTACAAAATACATGAAAATACTAAATTTGGCAACAGTAAAAACCTAAAAGCTGAAAAAACCTAAATTGGCAACACCAAAATAAGGAACAGCAACCCTAAAAAGTCCGTAGGGAATGCCAGATTTGGCGCGTAATTTTTGGGGGTGTATATCAAAGTTATACCGATGGTATAATTTTAATGCATCATTAAACTTATTGGTATAAATAGTTACAACCAAAATCAAAAAACCACCAGGAAAGTAAAATTATTCAACGGCAGAACATATTTACAGGTCAGAATCTTTTTTTTTTAAGCAATACATATAAACAAGCAATATTTCAAAAATCTCGTGCACGAATGTTAGCACAACTGTTACAGGACGTTGTGTTTGACAACTATAAATCAGCAATAATTGAGAGAGAAATAAAATTCATAAAAATTTAAGCATTGAAGGTCTAATCTAGAAATTATAGCTTAAGATACCTTTAAAGAAGAAAGTTAAAATTGATTCAAGCGTTTAATGCCTAGTAACCACACATAACATATACAACATTTACAATTTATATGATGCAGTGCAAACAAAATACATTTAAACATTTAAGTGTTGCCATTTATTTGAATTTCTGGTAAAAATTTCAAAGTCAACATCTCAGTCTAATAAGTAAAGATTGGGAAGAAAAAAACCATTTTCTTTTGCTTTTACAGTTTGTACAACAGTTTTTCATTTTAAATGTCTTTTCTTTTAGCTACTTTGCAAAATAGAAGCTCATGTACATAATCGAATTTTAATGTTTCAATTTGGCAACACAGCTACTATATTGCATAGCAACATAAATGAATTGGGAAAAATTTAAGTTTTTTTTTTTTTATTTGTCATCTGCAGATCGATGACAAATTTCCGTTTTTTACGAGTGTCAATTATGTGAATACAGTTGTTTCGGCTCAAAGTTAAATTTAAAATACACACGTAATTGATCGCTAAATTTTTCTTTGTGCTTTGCTTCTGATAATATTTCTGTTTTTGCGAGGAAAGAAAATGCAAGGTGACAGAACCTTTATTTCTTAGTTTTCTCCTCGATGTTCAATAAACCCTTTGTGAATAACATTAAAATGCGGTCATCCCTCTTTATAATACCTTTGTGTTGTTCTCAAGTGAGGAAATGTTCCGCTTGATTACCGATCTGTGTTTGTTGTTAGCGTTGTTCCCAAAATAGTTCATCTTTTTCGTTACTATAGTATCATTTGTTCATAAAAATTTGAAACATTTTATCAAAATTTCTACTCTTTTGTTTTCATTGTCTGTCTCAGTGTTAAATGAAAACTGTTGTTTTAATGAATTTATTTTTTGCGTTTAAGGTTAGTAAATGTAGTGATCGAAACGAGAAACATTTATGCTTTTAACTTCCATATTAATTTTAGCAAAAAAATCTAAATAAATGTGTAAGTAAAAAATTAATAATTTGTCATAAGAAAAATTGTAAAGTTTTAAATAATCTATTGAAATTTTTGTCAACACATTCCGAAAAATTATGTTAAATAATGCTACTATGCAATTAAAAAAACCATCTATTTTCGATATTTCCTGTTAATGTTGAATTATTTAATTTTAGGTTTAAGTAAATGATTATTTATAGTCATGAGTGAAAGATTACAGTGCTCTCTAAATGTATCTAAAGGAAGCTGTGATAATGGATTACCTGAGGGGCAAGAAAAAACTGAACTGTGGAAGAAATGTGATAGTGATGATGTATCCGTTTTAAAAGAGCAACTTAAAGTAGCTTATGAAAATATTGGATTTCTTAAAAGTGAACAGACATTGACTCTAAAAGGACTTCATAATGAAATAGAGCATCTTCAAAATTTATGTCGAAGTAAGTACGAAAGTTTTTTTAAGGAAAATTTGAAATGTTTGCAAGTTTTTTCATTTATTGCATTCTGTGATTCTTAAATGTAAACAATTCATTTGCTGTAACAGAACCACAGGGAGGAAGTTTCAAGTATAGTTTTTTAAACCCTCTTTCCTAGCTTAAATTGAAAAAAAAAAAAAAAAAACTTCATTTTGTAATTAATGTGAATTGTAACAAGAATGGAAACAATGCCAGAGGGAGGGCATGTCCACTCCACAAAGATTTCAAAAACATCAATTCTATACCAAATATTTGGGTTCATTTACCATAATGGATCATTGTTTTGCAACATGGAGTAAAATTTTGAAAAATTTGTTTAAAATTATAGTCATATTAACTTGGGGCAAACTATGTATTGAATTTAGAATACCCAGATTATGATTATCATTTTATTGTTTACATTTAAGAATCACAGAATAATCAAGTTATTTATATATTTTTAATTTTAAATAATCACCTTGTTTTGGTGACATACAAACATAACTTAATTAATCTGCATTCATAAATGTTCATGATTTGTCCCACGTTTCTGGATCAGATAGATCATTGTTTTGCAACACAGAGTATGATTTGGAAGATCAATTCAAAATTATTTATACTGTTTATTAACTTCAAATTCTGTATTGCATTTAGAATATCAAGATTTTGATCATTATTTTTTTATTTATTAATTTTATGTTTTTTTTTTTTTTTTTTTTTTTGAATAATCTCATTATTTTGGAGTGGATTAATAGTAAGTTGAATTCAAAAAGTCATGAAGGGTCAAGTTATTGACTTTTATCAGTTTCTCAATATTAAAGTTCATTGGGTTTTTTTAAAGTTTACTATTGAACTGGATTGAAAATTATTATATATTTGGTTCAGTTTTGCTTCCAAAATCTTCTATGTATTTCATTTCTAATGGTCCATGATAGTTTCCTAGCAAGCAAGATGTATTGCCAAATGTAATTGTGAATTATTTTAAAAAATATTTTCAGTCTTCAAAAATATGATTTGGGCCAATTCATAGCTGTTATGTAAGTAAAAGATAGGCATTAAGTTCTGTTATAGCTAAATAACCTTTTATCAATGCCAACTAGTTGAAGCAAACCTTTCCTGATCGTAATGATATGATTCAGATCTGCGTAGCCTTCCAGTGGTCAATTTAGCCCCACATTTGGTCTGCTTCATGGGCGGATCCAGGGAGGGAGCCATGGCCCCCACTGAAAAAATTTTAAGAATAGTTAAAATCCCCCTTTTGGAGCAAAAATGCAAGACATTTCCCTTTTAATGCATACAAAGTCTAACAGTAAGGAAAACAATGAGAAGGGGTCATGGGCACCCTGAAAAAGTTTCAAAAATAGTTACAAAACCTTTTTTAAAGCTAAATATAAAAAAAATCCTTATTATTCCTCGAAGTCTATACAAGAACATAAAAACAACGCCCGGGGAGCCATAAAACCACAGGGAGGAAGTTTCAAGTATAGTTTTTTAAACCCTCCTTCCTAGCTTAAATTGAAAAAAAAAAGAAAACTTCATTTTGTAATTAATGTGAATTGTAACAAGAATGGAAACAATGCCAGAGGGAGGGCATGTCCACTCCACAAAGATTTCAAAAACATCAATTCTATACCAAATATTTGGGTTCATTTACCATAATGGGCTCGTCTTGTTAGATGTGTTTACTTTCCCCATTTGGGAAAGAAAAGGGATATGTGTTAGTAAATGTACAATAACAGTTATACATTTAATGATTGCGCATTAAGTTAAATTTAAGTTTAAGACTTGACTTTATGCAGTGCTATGTAATTATTCTTCATTCCCTTTTTAATATGGCACCCTCCAAACCACTTCTCTTCCTCTTGTTAATATTACCAAAGATCGCCTACAAATCACATTTTAAAAAATAACTTGTATAAGTTTCTAGGGGAGGGTCCCCCACCTCCCTTTTCACCAACATCGTTCAAGATCGGCCTAAATTTTGTTTTAAGCGCTTGAGTTTCAAAATGTAGCCAGGAGAGAACTCCTCCCTCCCTAACATCATTGAAAGTCTTCAAGAATAATGTTTCTGAAGCTTCAATTTCGAAAAATTGCTGGTCCTCTAAAAGTTACTCATGAATCATTGATTGCTTACATTTGCAATTTAAAGAGTTCAATTTTGAAAAAAATTTGGGAGTGGACCTCAGAATCTCTTCAACCCTTAACCTTACCAAAGATGGTCTAGAATGTGTTTTTAAGTCTATAAATTAGTAACATTTCCTGGGATATGCATTTTAATTTCTCCCCCTTAACATCACAAAAATCGTCTAAAACAGCCTTTTTAGAGCTTTTAGAGCTACAATTTTGGGGGGAGCGCTCCAAACCTCTTCTCCCATACCATTACCATATTACCAAAGATAATTAGAATGCATCTTTAAGACTGCAAATTAGAAAATTTTCTTGGTGTGGATCCCCAAATGTCTCCTCAACGTATCATCACAACAAGATAGTATTAAACTGCGTTTTTGACTGTACAATGGCAAAAAAAAAAAGTCCACCGGAGAAACCCCGAACCTCCCTCATCTTAACATTATTGGGGATAATGTTTACTTTTAAAGTTTCAATTTCGAAAAATGGACGGGGAGGGGGGGGGGGGGAATCGTACCCAAGCCCTTAATATTACGAATCAGTTAAAATGCATTTCTAAGATTACAAATCAGAAAATTTTCCTTAGATGGGCCCTAAAATCTCTAATCCATCTAACATCATCAAAGATCGTCTAAAACTGCATTCTTAGAGCTACAGTAGACCCTCGTTTTACGCGGGGGTTACGCACCACGGAAATGCCGCGTAAATCGAAACTGCATAAATTGAGACCTAATAGTAGTGTTAAAATAGGGGTTAGGTTCCGTAGATAAAAAAAACTACTTCATTCTATTGATGACAAATTGTATAATAAGTTTAATGTATACTTATTTTGATTTTTAAGCACAACATGTATAAAGAAAACATAAATTAATTTCATGCTCTGGTTTATAAGTAGGAGCTGGCAGTGGTAGTCTTTTGGCAGTCATTAAGAATTTTTCTAATTCTTTGCACAGCATTAACGCATCCATGATCACTTGCATCATTTCCATGATAGAATCTTCCTCCACTAACAAATCAGAAAGATCATTTCTGTTGTCTAGGAATGCCTCAAAATCATCAATGTGAATGTTTTTGGTTGTGTGTCGCAGATGTCGGTATCCTCATTGGTTTTGACCTCCTTTATCACTCCTAAAAGCTCTTCTTCCAGTGAGTTCTGAACTGTGTGAGGTTAATAACTTCATTTCTGGAAAGAGCTTTGAGACCAATCGTATAAAATATCTCCAGTGGTTCAAGCTTAATTATTAGCACGCCAAAATGCAGTTCATTACATGTAATCTGCAATCCTTAGGAGTATGGATTTTGAAAGAGGGGAAAATTTCATCGGTTTGCATTGCCAGGTCCGCGTAAAACCGAAACTCATCCACGTAAAATAAAATGAAGGTGTCAAAACTTAAACCGCATACAATCAAAACCGCATAAAATGAACCTATGTAAAATGAGGGTCTGCTGTATTATTTCAAAAAATAGACAGGGGAGTGCTGCCGAACCTCTTCTCCCTTAAAATTACCAAAGATCGTCTAAAATGCGTTTTTAAGACCACAAGTTCGAAAATTTTGCGGAGGACTCCCTTTACTTCGTATTTAGTATTATACTTATTGTTGGTTTATATCAGCTTTCTTTTTACTAAGAAATCCTATGCAGTAGCTTCAGAACACAGTACTGATTACAGGAATATCACTATGAGGCGACGATATATGCACATGTTTGCTAAGAAAAAAGGAAAATTATTGGGAAGGTTGCACCCTTTATGTTAACAGTGTTCATACGCTCCTTCAAAACTCCTCCAATACTCCTTCATTCAGGAAATTTTCCTAAAGGGCCCTTCAAACTCCTTCATTTTGGTTTTAATTCCTTCAAAGCTCCTTCTTTTTTGATTCAAGACTACATAGTTTTTCTCTATGACAGTGACTTAAAATACTTCAATCGACAACTTAACATCGTCACTAGGGCAAAGGTATATTTATTTTTTTCATACAGATGTGATTTACAAATTGAGCATAAGAGTCATAAAAGTTGAAGGTGAAAATATTATTAGATGACTAAGACATTTCATAATTGAAGTAAAACATGCTTAAATGGTGCTTAGCTATTTTTTCAAGTTTTATAACTATTGCTTTTCCCTCCACCACACTCTCAGCGGCAAAAGTCAGTTTGTCTAATTATTATTTAATTATTTAAAAATACATAAGTAGATGTACTATATTAAGCAATTGTGTTAAAGAAAACAATTGTTTAGTAAATCACAGTTCTGACAATGTAAAAAGGGTCATCTATGTTGGATGTCATAACTTGAAGGGGAGCCAGGTTCATGAAATTGTGACAAGGGTAAGAGAAAGAGTGATAAAAAGTGACATCACACAATTGTTACAACATCATGTTATGAGATGTGACGAGGAGTAGTTAGGTGAAGTGTGACATTTTGTGACAAAGGGGAAGGGGGTCAAATATGATGAATAAAAGTGCAACACCATTTAAGGACATCCTATTAGTACTCCTTCGAAATCTCATTTTACTCCTTCAAAACTCCTCCAAAAATCTCTCATTTTATTTCTGAAATTGAGTACAAACCCTAGTTAAACTTGCATCGCCTAGTGAAAGTTCCTTAAAAAATGCTCTAGTTAAAGGTAGGCTATATTGATATTTGTAAAATTCAAAAATCTTCCAAAGCATCATATTTTTCCAAATGGCCCCCTCGGGGAATTCTGTCTGGATCCGCTCTAGTCTGCTTTGCGGCCCCTTTACAAAACTCTGCTTCCTAAAAGCGTTTCATTGGCGAAAATTCGCATAATAAAAGCGGCCTTTTCACAAACCACCTAGGGTGGGGCAGAAACCCAGATTGCGCTATTGAAATTTTTAGGGGGGGAGGCAGGGGTAGAAGAAGTCCTATATATCCTATATTTTCAAAAAAAGCATCAAAACTGTCCTATATTTCCTATATTTTTCGAAAATGTTCTATATTTCCTATATTCCAGTTTTTTACCCTATATATCTTTTAAAAAGAACAGTAAATAAACTTTCTGACATCGGATTTTTTCCCTGAACTATAGCTGAAAGTACGTCCCCAAACGAATTTCAAATTAAAAAACGAAACTGACTAAATCCTGCAAAAGGCATCTTCGCTCATTGGCTACAGCAATGTGACGTCACTATAGTGGGTGGAATTTCGAGAACTAAGTCTGAAGTTGTTTTTAGAATTTTGCGTTTGGGGGGGGGGGGGCAACAGCTGTTTGTTTTGTTTTCCATCATGGCTTTCGTTTTCATTGGTATATTTTTGTGTTCAGTGCATTTTCTGATCGGAATGTTCTAATATTCTTTTTGCAATCTTTTCTTTTTATGGAATTTTGGGATCGTGGAATGTTAGTTCCTTATGATGTTAAAACGTAATTTGTTGTAATAAGTGGAATTATAAAGGCGAAATCACATCGCTTAACAAAATTTCGTGTGCAGTAGTTCAATCAGGAGGACATTAATAGTACAAATTTTGGTGCATGGTGCACTATAGAAAAAGGTGATTTTACCGCTTTTTGCCATTTTTGCAACTGTTGAGTGCCCATAAGCAATAGTGGATTTTCGCAATGAAGGCAGCATGCTGAAACATTCAAGCATAAAGAAAACTCTGAAAAACGTCAGAAAGATCCTTCTCAAGCTCTGTTTGTTCTTAATACAAGTACTAAAGGGTTCAGTTTAGATATAAAATCAAACAACAGTGGAATTAGTACTTGGGTCACGAGTGAGGAAGAAATAATAAAATTATCTTTGCTCAAATTTTGTTTAGTTATTTAGTCTATAAAGTACACTTTGCTTTTTCAAAAATTATTCTTTCAACTACAGGAAAGTCATTTCAGATGTAAGTTATAATATTGTTTGAGGTTTTTTTAAACAAAATCATTGATGAGAATAACTAAATAATATATGATATGTATTATTTATTTTTTCATAGCGAAATTATTCGTGTAATGTGTCCTATATTTGTCCTATATTTTTTGTGGGAAATGTCCTATATGTGACAAGTCAATTACTTCTACCCCTGGGGAAGGTTGTTTTGAGGATACTTTTCTTAATTTAGGGGTTTCTCGCTTTTGGGCCCCCCTTGCTTTTGGGATCTTCGCATAATATAGGGAGGGGGCACCCTTGCATACATGGGACCACCTTATCTTACTGATTGCTGCAAGAAATGAGCATTTGCTTGAAAGAGTTGAGGGGGAGAAGGGTACTTTTGTGTCGTGTGATTGATGGCTAGAGAACTACTGCAAGAATTCTTGGTAGGATGGTAGCTAAAAATTAAGAAAAAGTGTGAGTACCTGATTGCAAAGAAAAGGTTCAGGTGTCTTTCTTGTGGAAAAGTGGATGTAAAAATGGGAATCTGAAAAGTCTTGGATTTCAACCATGATCTAGTTTGGTCATTGAAAATCATGATTTTCAGCCAAAAATCATGGAAATTGATCAGTCATGGATTTTGAGTTCTAAAGCATACATACTTTGAAAAAATTTATGGTATAGGGGTAAAACTAATGCATTTTAGCTGTTTTTATGCTTTAACGCGACGCCTCCTATTTTCACTCATCGAAATCTGATTATACCCACTTTTACAAAATACACTGATTTTTGTTTACTATGTGATTCGACCATTTGACAAAAAAAATTCATATTGTGTAGTTGAAAAGTTGCATGCATCATTTTGCCTCAACCACTCGAAAATTTGAATCCATTTGCATCCAAGTTGATTCAATTAAATATCACTTGTAAAATTATTATTAAGTTCCACCAGTGTTTATATTAAATTTTATAACGATTTTCAAAAACATAATTGTTCTAAAAAATTAATTAAAGATGTTTAAACAGTGATAAAATATGAAAATTATGGAATTTTCATTAATTTTACTTTTTATCAAGTCAAGAAATGTTGCAAATTATGCAAATTTGAAAAAAATCCCTTTCCTAAAATTTTAGCAACAATATTATGTAAGTTAGTATTATTGATCTTATTAAAATAAATTAATAAGACTTCAAAAAGCAGCTTTTTTAACCTCTGACACACAAAGAAAGGGGGTTATAAGATTGACATGTCTGTGTATCTTTCTGTGGCACTCTAGCGCCTAAACGGATGGACCCATTTTGGAGAAAAAAAATTGTTCGAGAGGAGAGTTGATCGAGAGTGTTCTTAGCTAGATTGCGTCTTTGTGCGACATTAATTTATGAAGATATTAATTAAAAATCTCTAAAAAGTTTTTTGAGTTTTTTGCAAGGAAAACATGTTTAAAAAATTAAAAATTTAGTACCAAAATAAAGAGTAAGTTTTCTTCTGATAGAATGTGTTTCGAACTTCAATACTTTATAGAATTTGAATTATAATGTTTTTTTAAGCAGATTTTAAATACAGCTATGCCTTTATTCTTGTGGTTGGTAACGGAATTTATTGTTGGCCGACAAGGAAAGAAAACAGAATGATTTTAAAAAAATATGTTGCCAGTTTCTATTTGTCAAGAAATAAAATACTTGTAATTGATTTTTAATAGTACAAAATCTAAGAAAAGGATTTTCAATTTTCCCTCTTGATTCTATTATTTGCAACCTAGTCAAGGGTTTTTTAAAAATTTTAATTTTAGTTATCAAATAACTGTTTGAAATTTTAATCTTTTTACATCTTGCTTTATATCTCAATCTATTGAAATGAGGTATTTTTATATATACAGGCTTAGGATGACTAATTTCGTTATTTATTCCGATAATTTATTTATTTGATGTATTTATTGTTAATTTAATTTTAATACTTATTAAGTTTAATACTAGTTTCATATTTTTTGGAAAACTGCTAGCTTTTAAAATAATAAGCCCTTAAACTCTTTATTCTTTTGTTTGTTTTAAAAATAAAATATTTATTTGAAAAACTGCCTTTAAATTAATTGAAAAAATCTCTCTAAATTACCCAAATTGGTTCTGGATTGACTCCTGGCTTCTGAGGTGTTTTTTTTACTCGCCTGCAGTGTAAATAGTTGAATTGTAAGACCCTTTGTTTGTAAACAAAACAATAATGAAATGATATTATATTTACTGCCCCACCAGAGAGGTCTTTGAAATTTTTATAATTCGCTATTTTTCTTTTTGCTTTTCTTGCTCTTTCTACCTAGTTTTGATTGCCGGTGACAGAGGTATGATTGTGCAGAATATATTTCAGAGTGGCAACAGATCAGAGACAGTTGGGAATTTATTAGTCAGTAAAATACAGTAGAGAACCAATTATCCGAGAAGTTCGGGACCATCGCTATCCCGGATATCTGAATTTCCCGGTTTTCTGGATCGTTAAAAAGTAATGTTGGCCGATTGTTTATAAAACTTAAATTACTATAATAAATAGTAATACGTATTAAAATAATAAGAAAACAGTTCAGAAATGATTATAAATACTATCAAACATATTAAAAACTACTAGTGAAAGAAAAATTTAAGCACCAAAAAACTCAAGTTATTCATAAGACCTGAGACCCTCACATTCTCTCTCTCAATCTGAAAAAGAAAAACCCACCACTTTCCGATGCTTTAAAACGAAAAAAAAATGAAGGGGATGGCAAGAAACAAGTTTTTGAACGTAAATGTGCGATTTTCCTGCTTTTATGGAAGAATTTGTTTTCACAAACTCGTTTTTTTTTTTAATTTTATAAAGTTTTTGTGTTTGCGATTACTATGGTTATTGATTACTATTGTTTTTTGCACTATCAATAGGAATAATGAGTTATTGCAGCCTTATTACAGTCTTGCGTTTAACGATTTCTAGATTTCACTATCAACTAACTATTATATCTAGAAAAATCGAGAATCTGGTTTTCGACGTTTCCAGCAATTTTGCGGCGTCACTTAAGTTCTAAACGGCTTTAATTTTAAAGGCCGTTCAATAAAATATTGCATTAGTATGCGACAATATTCATTTCTTTAGTTTTCAGTTGAAATAAAACACGAAAATTTCCGACTTACGACTGTACTTCTTAATTTAAAAAAATATTTCGGAAATTTTGCCCCGCGTAAAGGATAACCCTTTGAAGTTCGTTTTTGTAAACATTTTTCCCAGTTATACGTGAGTAATATGGTATTATTAAGAAGCAGTTCATATTCTTTTAGGTATTTCAAAAAAAAATGCTTAGTTTTTCAAAAATTGCCGAAAATGAGTATTTTTATTTAAAAAAAATGGCGGGAAAATCGGCAAAAAGTTGTCGGTTTTCTGGTTTCCCGGTTTTTTGGTTCCCGGATAAAAGGTTTTGCACTGTATCAGCAAATTTAAAAAATAGTAATAGCAATAATAATAATGAGGTGTGATTATACCATGGCTTTGGTGTCGGAAGGGAAATGGCCGGCTTTTTAAAATTATATATTTATTTATTCACTTTTTTTCTTTTTCAATTTTCCCTTCTCATGGAAAGGGGTAAAACCCCTAAACAGATTGAAACATTAATTCCTTTTTATGAAATTTTCGTGCTGTATTTTATTGTAAACCTAAGCATTAGAAATTCAATTTGAAAATCAAATTTTCCAATAGTTATGATTTTAAAAGTGAAATTACTTAAAATACCCATTTTTTAAAAAATTGAAGAAGATTAATTTGCTTCCCTCTACTAATTAACAAATAGATGTGGATCAATTCACGTGCTTTCAGTTTTTGAAAGATGTTACTTGAGAAAAAAAAAGTATTTTGCTAATTCAAAAAACCTTTCTTGAGAGGGGGCAGTCTGCCCAAAGGTGACACCCCAAGTTAATTTCAGATTTAATAAAAGATATAAATACTTTAATTCTGAAAAATTTCTCCAATAAATCTTAAATTATATTTCATCTATGAAATTTCAACGAAAATAGGGCACTATATTGCGGGTAGAGGCCGAGTACATGTACGTCTGGTTAAAATTCTACACAAAATCCGACAGTATACAGCTTTGTATGTATAGCTTTTACTATACCTATATTTCTTCTTTGCTGAATTTTTAATTTTAATTTCATTGACTACTTTAGAATTAATTTAAATATGAAGATTTTAAGATTTATTGTGTGTTGTATTCAAGAAATCATATAGTAGTTATTTATTTTCATATGTTTTAATGAGAACCATCTTATAGACATATCTTTAGATTTAAAAATCTGATTTTTTTTTTGGGGGGGGGGATATTTCGGATTCATGCTTTTGTGCCAACACTTATTTGAATTTACTGAACACCCTCAGAAGATTCCTCCTGAGTTACGGGTCCTGACTAGCTCAAGGGACAACTGAAATAAAAGTAAAAAATATATCGTTATTTTTAGTTAAAAGTGATTACTTAGAAAATGCTAGGCAAAAAAAAAAAAGTTTGCTGACAGTTGCTATTAGTTAAAGGAAGTTAAAAAACAAGCAAACTAGGGGACTGCGTTGGTAGCTATTATTACAGAAAGTTCAATAATAATAAAGCCAGCTGTGGTTGCCAATGATAGTTATTTTCATACTAGTAGGCTTTTATAAATTTTAATGAACCAATTGGTAGTCTATTTTTTTTTAAAAGACATGCAAGGAGAGTCAATGAAAATTAAAGAAAAAAAAAGAAGTAAGAGTCTCTATGTTTCCTAATGACTCCGACTCCACATCCCTGGATTACACACTGCTGCATATTTGTGTATCTTTTTTTCACAACATCAATGTATTCTTAATTTATTAACCATAGGATAACCTTCCTAAGATTGCTTCTGTGTCTGTAAAAATGTTTATTTAATGTAGCTTGAATTTTCCTTTCGTGCATTCCATGCTACGTAAAATAAAACACCCTACAGGCAAAGAAGAAGCTGTCATTAATGCCTTAACGGCTGTTCACTGATCGGCCATCCGTCCTGTCTATCCTGTTTTTTGACGTGACAGACTGCCAACAAAAGCAGAGTAGCATTCACATGGGGTCGCCAGACATCAATCACGTGACTGAATTCACCCACCAAAGAGAAGAGTCTGTTGCTTGGCGGAAACCAATGAAATGCTGTCCTACTTTTGACGGCCGTCAGATATCACGGTTCTTCTGTTCGAAACAGGTCCCATCAAAGATGGCTTGCTGTGATGGCAACCAGCAAAGAAAACCTGTTTCGGGTGGAAAAAATAGGTACAGACGTGACGACGGCCGATAAGTGAACAGAACTTTGGCTTCCTTGCCTTTACTCATTTTCATAAAATAATTATCTTACTGTAATCATGATATCAAAAAGAAATCTTTGTTTTTAAAATTAATATTGATAAAAGCTTAAAAGTTATTACTTCTTTGCTTTTTAATTTAATTGCTAAAATTTGAGTGAAAATCAAAATCAACTTTGTTTTTTGCTGTTGCCTCAGATTATACAAAGGTTTTTTTTTTAAGACTTAAAAAATTCTTTTATTTTAAAACCAAGTTATATATAAACAATATTTGGAAATTAATTAATTGTTTCTTGCATCTCAATGTTGTTTGTGACAAAAATAATGTAAAAAAAAAAAATCTGACAAATAATGAATTCATTTGAAATTGTGTACAAAAGTGAATAATTTTTATTATTTTTTAATAGTTAAAATGCTGTATTCATCTATTAAAACCTATGTTCTTAATTAGAGAGTAGCTCAATATGACTGGTTGTTAAAAGGTTTCAATTTGTTTTACATAAATGTGTCTATTATTTACGTAAGTAGAACTACATTACTTCTATACTTTCACTATCACTTGTCATTCTTGCAGCAATAATTATACTACTTGAAAATTTTGTTCAAAATTATTTCCATATAAACTTTTTAGTTTTACCATGATTTAATATTTCTTTAAAAGTGGTTGTAAAAATTTCTTAGAATTTTTATGTTAACTAATTATTGGAAGTAAAGTGTTTGTTATAAATTTCCTATAATATTTCCTTGTAGATAATTCAATGTACTATTTTTACTAAAAAAAGGAGCATCTTTTCAAAACAAATTTTTAATTAATAGCTTAAAATGTTTTAAACACTGTGTTTTATTTTATATGCAATGATTTTCAAGTAGGGCAAAGAAAGCAAACCATTTTCATTGGTAATGTAAATCAGGGAAATTTGGTAACTTAATCAGGGAAATTTTTTTCACAGTTCCTGTTGCCACCCTGTAGATATTTGTTTTTCTTATTCTGATATATTATGAAGTTATTTTCATCACCCACCCTCATATCACAAATCAATATGTACTTGTCATTTAACCAAGCAAATATGAACGGTATAGAAATTGATATGTTTTGGATCTAAGCAATATGTTCTGGAAATGGTCCTAACTCATTGTTTGCCAGTCCACAGCTAAGCTATCTCATACAAGGTGGCTTACAACAGTGAACAAAGTACTTCGTTTACATATTGGTTCAAAAAGGCCATCATATGAAATGGAGACTAGACTATTGTCGAATACATTGTAAAAGTGTATGCAAAAGTTTGGTTTCTCACTAAAACTGTGCCTTCATGGACAGCCGGTGCACAATATCTTTGGGAAGTTATCAACTACTCAAGATAGCTCAGAGCTGATCTTAAATTAGTAGTTGATCCTGTTCAAAGGAATAGTTTCTGTGGTCATCTCTAAAGAACCCAGAATACCAACTGATTACCATGATCAGTGACACATAATCCTCTGATGAAATTAGGCTACAGAATAATCATGGGAAGGCCCAAACTCTGACTAAAGAAACTGTTAAAGATCTTATCATTCCACCTCTCAAGGTTCAAAAAACGGCCGTACAGAATTGATCAATTGGCAAAATTTTGTCCTTACGGACCCCCCACGGACCAAACATATATCCGAGAAAATGGCTAAAACTGTTGATGTTATTAAAAGTCAGTTGCAGAATTTACACAAGCAATTGAAAGAGTAAAAGGTTAGTAAAAAGCGTCTTCATCTGTTAGTGGAGCAACAAGTCGTGATGGCTTTCTGTGTACAACATTGGCATCCCGAAACTTAATGCCAAACTCGAAAATAGAGCAAAGTATAAGGTGTTAAATTTTTGTGTTACAAAAAAAAAAAAAAAAAACTGCCTAAATTTGGTTGGTTGAGTCGGCGCTATGGTGAAGTTTGAATGTAGCCACTTCCTCAAAGAGAGTTCTAAGTTCTTTTACCCTAATTTCGGTAAAATAAGCTAAGAGCTACTATAAAACAGCCTTGCAAGTTGGGGCAATAAGGATTCTCTGATGCTTTATTCTCTTTACACTTTAGTTTTAATCCAAAAGGGTTCTGTTGTTTTATTATAAAAATATAAAATGAAAACAAGGCTTTAATTAAAAAAAAAAAAGTGTTTAATAAAATTTCTACTCTAAAAAATCTAAATAATAAAAATTCTGCAAATATTCCAAATTTCACCGGTTGAAGAGGGTGGCTTAAATATTGTGCCATATCTTTTTTTTTAAATCAGCAAGGAATTTTACTAGGCAACCATTTTCACTACAGGTGATTAAAGAAAATATATGCATAAGAAATTTAAAAATAAGAAATAAATGTGAATTTTTACATGTTTGACGAAACTTCAAGGGCAACACCATGGGTCTAAATATGTTTTAATTACCAACTTTTCCTACCTCAGGTGATTTGGATTTGAAAAAAGAAGTTAAAATTGAACCTCCCTACTGTACACCATAGAAAATATATGATTTTGTTTGTTTATCTTTTGTTTAAAAGTATACATTTAAAAAAATCGTTTGCAATTTAAACTAATGAAACTCCTTTTATATTTGTAGACCTCCAATTTAAATGTGAAGCAGAAGGTTGTATTTTGCCTAATAATGGTGAGTATATTATTTATACATATAAAAATCAATGCTGTGAGATTTTATATATATATATGAATGTGAAAAATAATATATTCTACACTCAACCAGCGCATAATTGCAGCTAAAGCATTAAATGTATTTTAAATATTTGGTGTTATGCATGTGTTCCACCTTCAGGCGTGCACAAAGTAAGTGTAAAATAACAACATATGTAATAATAACAAATTGAAAAATTTTTTTGAAAAAAAGTTGAACAAGGTATGCAAGAACTTGAAAAAGTAGAAATGCAAAACCGACAAATTGAACCACAACTACATTTACACAGTAAAAATTAACTGGGTGGGCACTGCTTCGTCGACGGAGAGTGAGAGCAGTGGTTGTACTAAAATTTTAAATTTGTAGGTTTCTGAAGAGGGCGGCAGCGCACGAGTTAGCATTGAAAGTTTAATTGTTTAGAAAGTCTAAAAAGACAATACTACTGCCAACTTGTGCAAACACTGCACCCCCCCTCCTCCGCTCTGACCTGCAAATAAAAGAAAACAGATTACTCACCCAGTTTCAAAAAGATAATTCCGTCATCCCAACTTGGGGCTGATTGCCCAAATTACGGGCTTACCCTTAACGTCATCAAAGAAAGCTTAAAACCGACTTCAATTTCAAAAACAAATCGGAAGGGAGTTCCAACTTTTTTTTTACATTTGTAATGTTTGAAATTATCTAAAATTGGGATTTCGGACTTGAGAACTTTGAAATGTTGGATAGGGTTATGAATTCCTTTTTTTTCTTCTGAAAGAAATATATGGAAATAAATACAAAGCAGGGGTGCAAATCCCCTGTAAGAGCAAACGCGCACTCCTCTAAATATCATGAAGACAGAAGCAAGAGTCCCCCCCAAAAAACAGAAAAATACCCATCAAACTCCCCCCCCCCTCCTAAAAATTTCAATGGCACAATCTGTGCTATGATCTTTAATAGGTGGGCACCCCTGACTAAAGAGCGGCAAATTGAGGGACTGCCCCAGGTGGCAAGAACCGTAGCTACGCCACTGGGGATGGCAGAGGAAAATCATAGAACCAGTGTTTTTTCTAATGTTGAAGTTAACTCTAGGAGGAAGAAAACAATGAAGTTTTAATAAATTTTGTTATAAAAAAAAGTTAACACTTGATGACAAGAGAGTTTCCTGAAAACCTCCTAATAAAACAAAAGCTTCCCTTTTTTACCATCAGGAAAATGGTGGTAAAAGTAAGAAAGGGGGGGGGGGGATCCTTCAAATCCCTGATAATCTTAGCAATTTATTTTCGTTTGATTTTTTTTTCTTTTTTTGGCCATCCGCCATTTGGAGAAAAACAATCGGCCACCTTTGAACAATCTGCCAACAATCGGCATCTGCCCGTCGGCCAAGCCCTAATATATATACCAATACCACTGAAGCCTCAGACTTGATATTTGGCAGGCATGTCCGCATGATTACAAAAGTATCCACTGAGAAAGGATGTTTCAAAATATCAATTAGTTTGGGAGAAATTAATTATAACCCTTTAATTTCTGTGAAATTAAAACCGCCTTAATTTCTGTGAAATTAAAATCCTTTAATTTCTGGAGAAATAAAACCTGTAATTGAAATTTAAATCACTCATTTTCAAAAGCTTTCCTCCATTCAAATCATTATTCAGTACTTGATCTCAACTTTTGGTCAATAGCGAATTTTAAATTCGATATTGTTTTTGTTTCTCACGTGATTTTTCGAGGCTTTTCTCAAGTCAAATAATAATGTTTCTGCAATAAAATGTGAATGACCTGCATTTGCAAAGAAAATCAATATTTTAAAAGGATCATTAAAGACAGTTAAGGACAAGGGCAGATATATATGGAGCCCCGGGACCCCCCAAAATTAGAAAAAATTATAGGTAATAAGTAATTATTATAGGGGATTTTCATAACTAGGTGCACCAAGCACTGTTATCCCCTTTTAATTCCATTACCCAAGCAATGATGGGTACAGGAATGCTAGTCAATTTATAAAACTCTATTTTTTCCTAAAAGTTACTTTAAAGTTATAAAAGTCTCAGAGCAGCATTAAGTGCTGCTCTGAGACTTGTACTTTATCCTGAGCAGGTTTTCAGCAGTATCTACATATATTTCATTTTTCATTTTTAAAAATATTTTTATCATCTATTTTACTTTAGTTATATTGTAGAAATTTGCTTATTTGGTTTCATTGAAAATAAAACATGAAAATAACTTTGAATTCCAATGTTTTACTGGTATTTGTGGGAAATTGCTTTTCTTGAAATATCTCAAAAGCTTATTTTTGTAGATACTGACTTTTACCTACCCATAGAAATAGTATGAGGGGAGAGGATTTTTTTTAACCCACCAATAGAAATTTGACAGATTTTCTTAAATAAAAAAATTTTTTAGAAATCTTTAAATAGATATATTTAAATGCTATAAAAATCAATGAATCATAATTTTGTTGTAGATTTTTGTTACAAATGTATTTAAATTACTTACAGTTGCACAACTCCCTAGAAATCCAATGACAGAAACAACAAATTTCTGGGAGGAGGGGGATACATTAAAATCCTTCTCTGAGTATTAGCAAAATTAATAGGATCATTGCAAAAAATTCTTTTTTTCTTTTTGAAATTTTTGTATTGTTCAATTGAGTTGAAATAGGATTGAAATAAATCTTTTGTAGGATTTTAAATTAGAAAATCTGTTTCAATTCATTCACACCTTTGAGAGTTAGATATTAAATCATTAAAGATATAATAAGCAAGGCCAATATATATATATACATATATATATATATATACATATATATATATACATATATATATATATATATATATTATCAATCAGTTGCTTAATGCTTTTACCCCAATATGCAATTATGTGAAATCTACTGTAATAATCTAAAGTATTTTTTGGATTGAATAATCATTGGCCATTTTTTTAAAAACTGTTATTTCTCTTTTCACATTATAGAACTCCATTTTGTTGTTTTTCATTTTTTTTTTCTTTTTTAATGTTGATATGTAATTAACAAAAATGTACTGACCACAAATATTAAATAATACATATAAAGTTTTGGTGCATTTCAAAGAAGTTTGAAGCATCCTTAAACTTTCAAAGCTAGAGCCGCCACTTCAGAAAACTTTTTATATTTTACCAATACACTTGAGGAGTTTCAAAATCCCCCCCCCCCACATGGTGCAAGAAAACTTTTTTTCAGCTTGAGTCTAGGACAACCCCTTTTTTTAGACTTACTATTAATATTATGCTGTAAAAGTTTTTGCTTCTTGCTCAAATTTTAGGAAGGTGCTCAATGACCCCTCAGTTTAACATTAGGGGTAGCATAGAAAATGCCACATGTTTCGAAATATTTAATTTCCCCAGCTGTTTTTTTGTAGATAATTATTTTTTTTGCAATATATATGCATAGTACTAGTGTATATTATAATATGTAGCATTTTTTTTTCAGTTCAATGTATTTTTTAACCCCCCTCCCCATAAGTATGAAGTTTGGGGGAGGGTGTTAAGCACTCTCTTTCAGTTGAAATAGGAAGCTTAAATTCTTCCAGTATTTTACTTTCCACAAGTCTAAAAATATTGAGCGGTGTCCTGTTATCTAGGAGAACCTTTTTTACATGTATTTTTGAACCCCCTACCCCTCCACCTCCCTCCCTTCCCAAACCAAGAGAGGAAAAAAAAAAGAATTCAGTTGTGCCACTGTAAATATTCAAATGCATTTACAGCAACAAAAAAATTTCATGGCCAAACTATTTTTTGAAAAAAATTACTGTATTCTTTAACTGTTGACTAATGTACCAGAAGTCAAAATTTTGCTTACCAAATGAAAATTATTTCAAACAGGGTTATTTTTGTTTATTTGAGTTTTCTTTCATTTATCTGCTCCACAAAATTAATTTCTAGCTTATGAAGCAGTTGCTTTAAAAATAAAAGTGATAAATTAAATGGTTTTTTTAAAAAGGTATTTTTTCAATAAAAGATGGAAATACTTGTCTTTTGAAATAATTCTAGTCTAACTCAAGTTGAAATTGCAAAGGAATATCCAGGTTTTAAAAATCTGTCAACAAGTCAAAATGACACACTCAAACAGGCTGGGACCAGGGAAATACATTTATTTTCTAGATAAGAGCAATTTGTATTGAATTTGTACCAGGGGTGGGGACTGCAGAACAGTTACATGCTGCACTGAGAGCGCAAGGTAATGTTTGGTTTGAAGCAATAGAACTTTGCCCCAAAACTTGCAGAGGACTGTAATTTAAGTCAGTAGTGTCTTAGATTTCTTGAACACCTATTGTCCCTTGATGAAAGTGACTGAGACTGAAGTCATGAGAGAAAAATAAATTGAGAAAGGCCACATAATTTAAGTACTGAAACGCAAATAATTAAAAAAAAGATTTTTTTTTTCCTTTTTAGTAGTTGTAGTGTAACAAAATTTGAATATTTTTAACTAAATTCTGATACAAGCAATTTTCACTTCATCAATTTCATGAAAAAATTAATTTTTGTGCGGATAATTTCGAAAAGCACTTAATTAGGTGCAGTGATTGCAAAAATTCTTAGTGATAAAGCTATATTTGTTTGCAGATGACAAGGAAGTTTTCTCCATAATGCGTGGTTCAAAACTTTAAAAATCCACATAAGGTTATAATATGTAGCCTGCTGACAGCTTTACATTGAGAGACACAAAGGATTACATCCAGTATATCCGAGTCTTTTGATTCTGTCAGGCTTTTTAATACTTAGATTTATTATATGACAATTCATTTTTTAAGGCCAAAAGTAACCATGGTCAGCTTTGGTTTTCACCAGAAAAGAGTTCTTGTTTTTCTGCCCTATTCTTGACAATATTTTGCATTATAAATTTAAAAAACACATCAATGGGTAACTTTTTCTACCTACTTAAAGATTTTTCTCCTTTTCAGATTTCTTCAAATGTACTCCTAAAGTTTTAGAACATAAAGTCAATACTTTGGTCCAAGAAAACGCAGATTTAAAGCGAAAGCTAGCGGACAGTCATCAAGCAATAGATATTTTAGATCAAAAAGAAAAATTAGCATTGTGGCAGCATCATCAAGAATTAGAACAAAGAGACAATATGATAATTCGTCTAGAAAAAGAACTAGAAGAAAAGTGCAGCATTTTAGCCCAACTGAATTCTCACGGTGTTAGGAAAAAGAAAGGTAACTTTTGGCGTCGTTTCAGTTTCAACTCATCCAACCATCCTTCAACGTCCAATGCAGTGCCTCATTCAAAAATTCAGCAACCACGAGTGGAGCATTTAAGTAAAGAAGATCTTCCAACTGAGATTCAAAATTCTTTACCATCTCATGAGTCACAGTATCAGAGCTACTCTTCATATTCTTCACTGTCCGCCAAAAGCGTTTCAGATGATGAAGGATTTGCACAACGCTGCTTTACTGACAAGCAAAGCGATGAGAGAGAATGTGAAAAAGATAAGGGCTTGGCAGTAAAGCTGCCTCCAATTTCAAACCTGCCATTAGTATCTTCTCATCAACTAGTGAGACATCAACTTAGAATTCATAGCTTAGCTAATAAAGTGAGATCGGATTCTTTGGCTATTGATCAGATGCGATCCCCAGAGGTGGCTATGAAAAGATTAAGCAAAGCTTAAATTTAATTTATAAAATTATATTTATTTTATTAAAAAGATAGGATACTATTTTTCTTCATGTGGCTGTATTTCTTATTGCACTTATTTATTGTATTAAAATTTTTGTAATTTCTGACATGAATGCAGTTTTAATTATCAGCTAAAATTTATATTCTGGTTTTTTAGAGCAGGAATTCAGAATTTTACGCTAAGTGTAAGGAAATACGTACAACATATTGTGGCTTCAAAGCAACAGTATGATATCTTAGTGTTATTTCTGTTATAAGATGTCTTAGTGTTGCTCTGAGGTGACGATATTTAAAGAGAGAATATTGCCTTATAATTATGCTAGAAAGTATTGTCTTACCTTATACTCCGTATAACCTGAATTTTTGTCCTAACAAATGAATTTGAAATGTGAGACTAACAGGCTAGTCATTTAGGCCGGTAAATTGCCCCTCCCCTCTTTTTATAAATATTTTTACATATAACTGGGTGTGGTTTTTGATGGTTTAAAAAAAATTTGTTTTGAGTAAGCACCCTTTGACCCACTCCCTTTTCTCTCTACTTAGGGCCTGTTTACTGAATAGGCCGTAGCAAAGCTCCTGCTATTTGGGGGCCCTGGTTGGCTAAAACTATTCTAGCCAATGGAAAAAATTGTAATGTTTGACTACTAGAGACACCGAAAAAGTATTTGGCCTAAGGCCCCAATACTGTACTCGAGAGCCCTTGGTCAATAGGTTTTGGGGCTCTAGGGGCTCCAAAAAGTTTAATATTTGGAATTTTTTTTTTTGAAAATTGAATTAAAACAAAGCTCAACAATTTTCATGCCCCTTCTGACTCTCTTTATTTGAAAGATAACTTTATAGCATTGTTTGAATACAATGTCGGGTACACGGTTAACGCAACGAGTGTGTGCATGGTCCAGTTTTCACTTTTTGGCGTCGATGTGGCTGAATGCCGACAATAATGCAAGGAATGTTGGTTTCCAAGTGCTGCAGTGTTCCTGGTTTATTAGCAAAGGCAAAAGAATTCATATATCCTCAGAAAAAATATTCAAGGGCCTCAGATTGCGAGAAATATGTGGCCAGTTTACAGATCCATTTCAGGATATTCTTTTATTAAATTAATCGACTCACACACTGTGTGGCATGTGGCTCCATCCTGCAGAGACCACAAGTCTGCAACATTTATTCCTTGCAATCGAGGCACAAATGACGAGAAAGCTGATAATCAATGTCTTGGTACTGCTCAACGCTCACCACTGACTTGGTTACATTCCGACTCTATGGTTCTATAGTATCTCCTGACATCACATACAGAGTTTGTCCGGAAAGTAATAGGAATGATTTTTTTCCGCCGTGACTGTACTTCGGAGCATGCACGCACCGGCTGGATTTGGCAGAGGACATTCCTAGCTAATGAACGAGCGGCTATTCGATTGTCTCCGAGCACCTGGAGAGTCAGGACAGGCATTTTCGCACGACGTCTTTCTGTGAGTGGTGCAAGCCGAAAATGCAGCGTTCATTAGAGCAGAGGTGCGCGATTCAATTCTGTGTCAAACTCGGTAAATCTGCGACAGAGACATTTGATATTATCAAGCAGGCTTACCCAGATGTTGCTTTAGTAAGAAGTGGTGTGTTTCGGTGGCACCAGGTCTTTTTGCCTCAATATTTTTTTTTTAATTGACTTAGTCCTATTACTTTCCGGACAAACCCTGTACAAATAAAGACATCATCTCCCTCATTTATCAATGATTTAAAGGGCTGAATTTCTTATTGTCCTTTGGAAACATATTTGCTTCAGTAATCGCTTTAAATAAAACAAATATGTCATTTGTCAGACATAATTGTTTTTATTTAACCCTCAAAAAACACTTCGAATTTTTGGAGTAAACCTGATAGAAAAGCACTTTAAGAAAACGTGTAAAATTTTTAAGTCAATCCATTCACTTTTTTGGGTTTTGTGGTTTCCAAAATACAGACCGTGTATTTTTATACGTAAGATGTAAATGCATTTGTTGCTGTCGTTTCCATCCCAATGTTAACATGATACTTGTTACATCATAAAATGAAATTTTTTTGAGAAAGGTTTTGAAAATATAAAATAAAAACTAAAATATCAAAAGAAGCTGCTGGTCGTGCGTAGGACAGCAGACTGTAAAAAACGAATGGTTTTTCTATTAGTATGTTTCTTATTGTTCATAGGCAGTGGGCTTAATAATTATTACAGTTCTCACTTAATAATTGGCAAAAATGCATAACTTCATTTGTCAAACATCATTGCTTTCATTTAAGCCTCAAAGAGTTCAAATTGGAAGCGGCATTTTTAGATATTAGTTGAGTGAATGGGCTGAATTTTTCATTGCCCTTTGGCAACAAGTTCAATATTTACTTCAGTTCTTTCTTAATCTATGGGTTAAAATACATATGAAACAATATTCAGGCATAAATTCATTATTATTGCAAAATGCTTAGAATTTTGAGGCTAAAATGTTTTTATGGGCGCTCTTCTACTCAAAAGGAACTCTAAAAATTTCAATCAAATCCATCGACTACTTCTTGAGTTTTGAGATAGCAAACATACAGGCACTGCAGCATGGGCGCAAATATGCAAAATTGCAAGGGGGGGCTCAAGTATTTACCTCGTGATTTAGATGGATATTTTCCCCGTGGAAACTGATTTCAGGACAGATTAGAGTTATTAAAATTTGACATTTTTAATAACTTATTCATTAATGGCTGGAGAGGAAATGTTTTCATTTTTGCAAAGAAAAAACTACTAAAAGCAAGGAAGTTCAAATTCAAAGGGGGGGGGGGCTCGAGCCCCCCCCCCCCCTTGCACCCCTATATTGGCGCCCTTGCACTGCAGTTCTATATGTAACATTCGAAGAGTATTTATTTTTAATACCGTAAAAATGTATGCAATTGTCCATAAACCGCACAACTTTCCAGAGGTAAACAGTAAGTTTTGCAATTATAAAAAGCTCCCTATTCTGCTTTGCAAATACAAAAATTGTTAGGCAAATTCATTTGTGAAACAGTTTTTCATCTTTCTATCTTAATTCAAAGCTTTTAAATGAAAATTAGTATTCCCAGTAAAAAGAAAATACCAAATCACTCTTGAAAATGCAGCTCTTTTGTAAACCATAAAGCTGGCAGAAATGCAGGATAATTAACTTTCTTTTGAGCGTGAAACATATTTATTTAAATGACAATAAAAATATTATGTTCAATAGTTAGTTCTGGAATACTCACTGCAGTTCAAACTTGTTTCTAAAATGCATATATATATAGATTAACTCTGAATATTGTTTAAAAATTGGAAATGATCTATAAAACGCCAAAGCCTGTATAACGCAAAGCTCTGGTCCAAAAGTGTGCATTATAACAGTCTTCCACTATATTTTTTAAATATGTAAATTTTATATTTCATCTTTTTAGTATTAGTTAAGGTAAACACCGATTATCAAAGTTCTCTTCTTAGCTGGGGTGTGCTTGATCCGCATTAACTACATAAATTGGTCACAATTGCGATATAAAAATGAAAATTTCTGTACCATAGGTTCCAAAACTTTCAAATACTACAACATACTCTCCTTATACACTGAAAAATTTCCTCAGATGGTTTTGCTCATTTATCTCTTTATAGTAAACTAGTGGTACCCACACGGCTTTGCCCGTAGTAGAAATTAAAAGTTCTTTTGGTTCGTCTGTATATCTACAAATAATGGATGATGAATTTCTCGCCAATTGGCTTGCCCAAGTTACGGTTCCACGTTATGATAACTTGGAAATTTATTCGTCCATCTTATGATAATTTTGCTCGGGATAATGTTCTTAAAATTGCAATAGAAAAAGAACACATTCGAATTTTTGAAAAATCACTTTGAGGTGCACACCCCCATGTTACTAATTCTTTGCCGAATTTCATGAAAATTGGACGAACGGTCAAGGTGCCATCCACGTCACAGAGAGCTATCCCAACATAGATCCAGATAAACTTTGAGCTCTATTAGCTAAGTATAGTAAAAGACATACATTCATGACTAACATGGACACCTTCTTCATAAGAATCCAACTATCCCAATTTTTGATTGTCCGATTGGGGTTCGGTTCCAATTGATTCGGATACTTGAAATTAAAAAATGAGCTTAAATTCCCATACCTGAAAACATCTCCTTACTTTTTTGACAATTGCGTCAGTTTTTCATGAGGTTTCTTCGTTAAAAATGGTAAGTTCCCTACTATCGGTAATCCAAATGTGCTTAAAATTGGAATAAAAAAAAGAACAAAATCAAATTTTCGAAAAATCCCTTTGAGGTGCACACCCCCATGCTACAAACTAACTTTGTGCCCAATTTCATGAAAATCGAACAAACGGGCTATGCGCGTCACAGACATCCTAACAGAGAGAGAGATCTTTTCAGCTTGATTATTAGTAAAGATTTATAGTGGTAAGTGTAATAGTTTATGAAATATAAATTTTTAAAACTGGAATATTCTTTTATGCTAAACCCTGTACTTTTAAACGAATTTAAAGATGGAGAAATCAAAATAAGACAAAAACAGGGGGAGGGGAGGGGAAACACTTAACCACATGACAACAAAGCATTGTTAATTTTCGTTCTGAAAATAAATTCCATCTTATCTTATATAATTAAAAACTGAGCATATGTACCTATCTAAGTCCAAGTTACTTTTCCCGAACGCCAGTAAACTGACCATCGAACCAGGTATCGATGGATTCATCAATTTCCTATTTTTATGTTTGGTTATTAACCATAATCCTCTGATAATAATTAGCGGAGATATCAATTAAAAACTACTAATTATGACACTTCTATTTTGACATAAAATCCCTATTTTTCGAAGGCTTTCCTCCAATCAAATCATTATTCAGTGCTTGATCTCAATTTTCCACAACAATACTTTTATTAAAATTTGTAGCATTGAGGGAAATCGATGAGATGAAAGATGCATTGCCATTTTGTTTCTCAAATATGAAGAAATAAAATTCTGGCTTTTGTTTTGAGGCTTTCCTGTAATCAGAGGATTTAAAGCGTTTCCTTTTTGGTTAGTTTTCCACAATCTGTCGCCCTCAAACTAATATTGACCTTACCACAGAGCTGATTGTGACTACATAAAAAAATACCTGAACCAAGAAGAAAAAGTGTTTTGATGGGCATATATATACACATTACAAGTACGTACACATTATTTATATACATTATTTGCTGAGGCTAAAACTCGGAAGTTTTAATTGAACTTAATACGTCCATGTGCATGGAGGAAAGTAAATTCTTTTAATTTTTTTCATTTTTTAAAATTTTTCAAAGAATGTTTAATTTTCCTTCACTGTATTATGATCACTGTGCAATAGGGCCGGGCGATATCGGAATTTTAATACTACGATATATCGCTCTCCAAATATCGATATTTTCGATATATGTAGGTCGTTAAATTCATTGTATGGGGGAGGAGGGGCTGCAAAGCCTATTACATAAGCATCTTCAAGAGAAAAGCCATAGGCCATCTTGGTGAATAAATATTTTAGCAATTTATTCTAATATAGCTAAGCAAGGATTTTCGTGTGTTTGTGTCGGGGGAGGGGGATCATGCGGCAGATTATACCACAGAAACTTTTGGAGAAATGAATTTGGAAGAATTTAAGTCTTTTAATTAGTGGGTGGCAATTTTTGAGGAAAAAGGGGCTTGGTAAAATTGAGGGGTGCCATCGCAGTTGGGGGGGATGGGCACTCCTAGTTACATCATCTGCATATTAAGATATGCAACAGAGAAACGCTATTAAACATCTTGAAAAGAAAATATTAAGGGGGAAAATATCAAGTAACTCTCCTTCCTCTTATCTAGCCTTTATACCATCTCCAAAACCGACTGTTCTTCAACAATTACCATAGAGATTGTAAAATATGACGGTAGCTTACGCTTTATACCAAACAAAACGTCTTCAATTTGGACTTTCAGCTTTTGATTAAACATCAACCTAAATTTTACAAAAGTGGGGTTTTCTGAAAATATAGGAGATTTGGTATTTTCGAAGAGGAAGATACCGGAAATAAAGATGAAAAAACCGGAAATCCGGTAAAATACCGGAACACAATCACCCCTGCCTTACCATTCTAAAAACAATTAAGCTCCATAAGGAGTTAATCTTTTCTATACAAAAAACTATTTTAGGAAATTTTCCCTACTAATAATCTACTAAGTATTAAATGACATGCTTCCTTCCATTTAATTGGCATTTAACTTTTGTAACTTAAAGTTATTATCATCAAAACAACTTTTCTGAGTCAGAAAGGACAATATTTAAAAGCATTCTTGTAGGTTTCAATTATTCCAAGAAAATGACTCCACAAATGAGGAAAAGTGCGGCTCAAGTCAGGTAGAGAATTTCTTATGCTTATCGAACTTTCTGTCAAAATGAGTGTTGAAACATTCATATTTTTCTGGAAAAGTTTGGTTTGAAATGACTTGAGCCACTTTTCCTCGTTTGTGGAGTCATTTTCTTAGAATAACTGAAAACTACAGGAATTACTTAAATGCTATCCTTTCTGACCCAGAAAAGTTATTTTGTCCTTTTGAGTGCATTATGAAAAGTTAAAAATTCTGTTTTTTAAAAATTGTTATTTTATTATTTTTAGTGTAAATGTATTTCAGGAATAGAATAATGTTACCGTCACAAAATTTCACCTCTTTTTTTCATATAAATGCTTCATACTAAAAGGAAAAAACTATATGTGTCTAAACCTTAAAGCATCTGGCATTAAAAAGTAATCCTTATTTCCCTCTAGGATTTGTTTGTTTGCTTATATAATTGAACCATTTGAGTATTAAAGGTTTGCAAAACTAATTCATATTTCGCAACATACAAAATACTCATGATAACCTAATGAATGACGTTATACTCATGATAACCTCCTAACGTCTTTACTTAGCCCCGTTTTCGATTATTGGCATAGATGAGGATAAAATTTCTAAGAAAGCAATGATAGTGGATAAATTTCATGTTTGCTCCAGAGAAGCTCTGATTCACAATTCTTATTATGATTACTATTAATATAGCTGTTGTAAGGCAACAAAATTTGTTAACAATGGGTTTTATTACTTAATCATTTAATGTTTTCAATCCTACCCGAAATAATAATTTTATTTTAGAATTGAATTTTTTTGTATTAAGTTGTATCCAAGATTCAGCAAATCATTTAGCTAAATCCTGAATCTTGAAGTTGTCTAATTGTTGAGATATAAGCAAAAGCAGGCCTCAGATTTTTCCGTGACAATCAGTTCAAGTATAATAAAAGTGCTTAAAAATGAAAGCCTTGTAATTCTTCCGTTGTCCTTTTTGAAAAAAAAGTAAAAATCAAAAGAAAACTTGCAACACTATGTCTCTACTGTGTTCACAGGAAAGATTGACATGAGATAAAAAAAGTGCGCCATTTGATTTCCCACAATATCTTTCTTCTAAGTGATAATAGCGAATATAAACCCCTTCCCCTCTTCTCCCAACTTGGATTGCCATTGAGCTGACTATAAGAAAAGCATGCCTTCCATTATCAGATGCCACAAGGGATAAAAAGTGGCCTGGGCATTAATTATAGAGACTAAACAATGTTCTTCCAAGGATCTTTCACTTTGGAAACATACTGATAAGTCACTGCTGAATATCCAGAAACACTTCCTTACTCCTTGCCTCAGGGTTTGCATCGCCTCTTATTCAATAATGGGGGGGGGGGGGGGGGGGCTACACTAGTTTCCAGCAAAGAATACTGGCTGTCATCCTTCCTCCTTATCGCTTCATGACAAGGGAAGTGTTTCTTTGTTCAATTGACATGAGTATTAAGATAATTCTATCTCTTCTCTTCCAGCCAGATAAACATTAAGTTAGTCTGACATTTTGTAATCTTTCATTCGAACCTAAGTAATTTTATAGACATATTATTTTGCATTAGAATTAAGCAGGTGCACTGAAGCCCCAGAAATCCACCGATCTAAAATCTGCCAACGTCCGAAACCTGCCTCATTTTTCCCCCGATTTTTTCTTTTTTTAATTTTATTTCAGTCTATAACAATCTAAATCGCAATTACTTGCTGAAACAGTTGTTTTTGCCGATAATTCGTGGATAACACGTTTTGTTTTATTATTATACATTATACGCACGCTGAGCATTTTTTGCGAAAAATAGGCTTGTATTTTTGCTCAATACACTTCATATTATTTACTACTGAAAAAAATATTAAGAAATATCGAAAACCAAAAGCAGATGATGAAAGATTACTGCAGATTTTCAGCAAAACGCTAATATTTCGCGTGACATGTGCCATCAAAAAAACGCAAAAATATGACGAAAAGACAAAGAATTCAGCATGTAAAAGCCAAATTTGGATAATTTTAGACATTGCAATTGATAACAAATGACTTAACTATTGGAAAATAAATACCAAATGCTTTCAAACTGGCACTGGTTATTGGTTTTTGTTTCCTTATTGTGGTGGTTAGTTCAAGAGCAGTTATTACTTTTGGATTTAAAAGTTTTTTTAAGTTACAGCTACTAACAGCTGAAAGAATTAGTTATCATAATTTTTTTTAAATGATTCTAAACTATTCAATTATTCTAGGAAGTAATTCATGAATGTTTTGAAGTTTTATTATTAAGATAGTAAGACATTTAAACCCAGGAATAACAGTATGCTTTGTACGACAACAAATGCTTTGAAGCGGTAACATGCCTTTTAGTTTCGAAAAAGTGCCCTTCTTTAAGAAAACAGCACCTTACCCTTTTTTAATCATGGGGGAAGCTCCGACTATTGGTTAACTTTTTTTTATTCAAGAAAATTCCCAAAAGTGGCATAGTGTCAAACTGTAGGTTTATTTTTGGTCCATCTTTTCTTATTAAGAATCATCTTGTGACTCATCAATATTTTACTTGAGACCCACTAGTAGAATGCAGCTTGGAAAAGCTGCTTTATCTTTTAAGTGTACGAAAGTTAGTTGGGAAAAAATAATAATAATACAATACGGATGAAAGCAAAATGGCTTTTATTTGTTAAAACAAGGAAGACAACACTTGTCCATGAGTAAGCAATTCACACACCTAAGGGTAATAAATAGAAACAAAATATGATTTGCACAACAGCAAAGTGAACTCCTGGACCAGTAACACTTGATTTAGTGCTAGCAATAATATCACGATTCATTGAGACTAAATTGGACTAAATCAAGAGTTTATACCAAAAATATATTTTACCATAAGACTCTGGATGATATTGACACCCAAGCAACACATACTTGATAATTACTCCATTATGTAAAACCTATACAGTGTTGTAAGATCTGGAAAGAACTATACCAATCAATTTCTTCAAAAACTAATAAGGTAACGAAACTATTTTCAATTCCAGATAGAAGGATTGGATAACATTGATTTTATTTATATAGATTTATGTACATATTTTTTCTCACTTTCAGGGGGCGCTTGCTAGTTTATCCAAATAAGAGTTTCTTTCTGTACAATATAGCTACAGTTTTAGAGTCTATTTTACTTCTCTCTCTTTACAAATATTTGCTTTTGTTAACAAATGAACCTATTTTGAGTATTGTAAAAACAGGTTTAGGATTTTTTTACATTGGCATGAGTACCTGCCTCAAAAATATTGCAAAATACAGCCTGCTAATGTAAGCATGCTTTTTGCACGAAACATAAAAAGAACCTCTTAAAGATGCAATGCATATAAACAACAGCCAATCAGAATGAAATTCAACATCAAATGTAAAAAAATATAAATAGTAACTTCTAAAACAAAATTTTGATATTTTCCATGCATTACAACTATACACATTTTAGGAAAGTGCTAACAAAACATTAGAAAAAAATGATGAAGGGCGAAAAAAGGAACAAAAAAGTTTTTTAAAAAGTTATTTACAAATTACGAAAGAATGATGGTGTAGTGCAGCCAAGTGATGATTTGTACAGCATGTAGTGCCAAGCTATATAACCCTACCTGTAATGCAAGTCACATGAGAACAAACAATGAATTAGAATTTTTTATGAAGTTATTTGAATACTTCAAAATTCTTGACGTTATGTGTCAAGAAATATGAAAAATGTGAATATCTTTGACTTATCATTTTTTAGCATTCAAGTATTTTTGCAATCAAAAAATGTCAACAAATTTTAAAAATATGTCTTAAACATAAGTTATGTCAAAAATCTAACTATAAAAATTAGTGTTTAAGAAAAGCTTTCGTTTGTAATCATTTTAGTACATCGCAACACATTTTTAAACTGGGGCAACAATATACTTGCTGCCTCAGTATCAATTGGTGATACAAAACATTCAAACACTGCCATATATTTAGAGCAACAACAGCTGTCCAACAGGTAGGTAATTCATAACGTAGCTTGACTGCGATGAGAGGTGAGTTTTCTTTTTCTGCATTTTCCTTTGTCAAGTTGTGAGCACTGCTATCAGTTCAGATTGAAGGTATAAGAGTTTGTTTGCGATAGTTTCACTGCTAAAACGGTGCCAGCACAGTTCAGGCAATGAGTTCGTTTGGAGCACTCACAACTTGTAAGGTTAATCCCAACCATTTTCTTTTATCATGTGAGCTAGCTCAATGATGAATTTTCCCTCTTTATATTTTTGGCTGGATTCAAAGGCATGTTCCTAAAAAATATGATTCATATTAAACAGGAGGGAAAACTGATACACTTGTAAGAATCATGGCATACATCTAAAAAAGAAATTAAAACGTTTTAGCAGAAGAAACTGACAGAGTTTGGCAACTTTTTTGTTACATTTCCCACAGTTTCACCCATGACCAAAACATTTTGCTCGACTATTTAATCTTGTAATATGTATTTATTCACTTTGAATGCATGTACTATTTGTCCAGTATATTGGTTAATTAGACAAAAAATAAGAATCAATTTGGGAAGAGAATTATTTTAAGTAAATACTAGTAGTAGGACAATTCCAGAGGAAAATAAAATTTGATAAATTGTTCATGTGTGAACAAAGAAACACTTTCATTATTCTTGCAATCCCATATGGAACATATCTAGGTAAAGAAATTGAAATTACAAAATCAATCTGGAGGCAAAAGACTTCTCAGAATATATTACATTTTTACATGTGTTAGCTTGAGAAGCATTTATTACCTTTTTACTTCTGTGCCCCCTAAAAAGAGAAAAATTTTAAATGACCCCCCTTAATATCCATCTGCCATTTTTGGGCAAGTGTTTTAGGCTTTGGCAATGCTTAGTCCAAAACAAGAAATTTCTAGGTAATTAGCGAAAAGTATGGGATTACAACCTCAGAGCTCCTACTACTATTAAAACTTGAATAAAAAAATACATTTTAATCAATGATCAGATTTTAAGAATTACAGAAATCAGCAATTGATGCCAACACTGCAGCAATTTCCTTTTTATTGCTCAAGAAATTCTAGAGCCAATTATGCTGATGCAAAGTTTCATAACTGACATTAATTACCTTTTTTAAAAGGAAAAAAAAAACTTTGAGAATACGTTAAAAAATGAGGGTATACTCCCAGTAATCCATTATGCACAATATGTGTATGTGATCTTAATGCATTGATTTATTATGTGTTAAGAAATATAAAGGAATGAAGTTACTCGTGGAAAGTGTGGTTAACATAAATATATTATGTTTGCTTTAGGAAACTTTAGAAATGCAATAATGGAATCTGAATTTGAAATGAAAATTTTTGAAGCTTGAGGGTATGTGCTATTATTCTAAAAAATGTTTGAGAGCATACAGCGTATATGGAGCATACCCTATGGCAGTGCTTCTCAACCAGTGTGCCTAGGCACACTAGTGTGTTGCAACAAGGTCCTTTGTGTGCCCCGGTATTTTTGGATTTTTTTACGTTCAATATACCAACAGCTCGGTTATCCCATCCAGAGACCGCAGTTTCGTCCTTGTTATGGACCCATTAGTCTGGAACAGGAAATAACTGAGATGGAATCAGATGTCATCTCATCATGTAGTAGCTCTGACTCGGGCGGTAACTTACTGCATAGAGATGTATTTTACCTGCTCAAGAGTTTAGCTATAATCTTGCTGGTTTAATTAATTGCCGAATTGCATTGAAAACTGCACAATAACAGTAAAACATTTATTTTACCTGCGCGTAAAGAAATCGTACGGGGAACAATAGGTTCCGATGCAATGAATGAGGGGGTCAGAGTGAAAATCCCATTGTTGTCAGGCAACAAATAAATGAGATTACTGGCAGGTGTGCAGAAAATATTTTTACTGCCAACATTTCCCCCAATCTGTGTGAAAAGTTCCCCAAAATTTTACAATATGTTTAATGTTTCATATAAAAATTCATTCCTATTACTATAGGTATTGATAATTTTGGAAAAAAAAAAACTTATTGCATTAAAACGAATAGAATGAACCGGTAACCAGTATCTAAAAAGTGAATACATGCAAGTTTTAATTAAAATCTCCTATCTAATATTTATTATAAAATGTAAATTATTTTCCAACAAATAGTTAATGAAAATATAAAGACTGGTGATACAAAAGAAAATGCATTCAAAAGACATTTGTGAAAAAAAATAGTAAAATTAAAAAAAAAATTGAATCTGCAAAATTTCCCCAGAAGGTTAAAATTTTCCCCGATCCTAGATCACCGGATTGGACATATTCTGCACCCGTGATAGCTGCTAAAATTTTATTTCAAGTTAATGAATGAACACACATTAAAAATGAACTACTATTGCTAATGAGGACAACATTCTATAGATCATTATAAAGAAAGAAAAGGACTTTCTCAGACTGCAATTGGTGGTGAAATGTTCCGCGTTATAGCTAAATAAATAAAAAGCAATGGGATCCAGTGTCACAACTGGGCATGCGCTTGCAGTGATGGAGCAGTTGCAATGACGGGGAATATCAAAGATTCCATATTGAATGCAAAAAAAATTAATTTCAATGTTTGAATCAGTTTGGAGAGGGAACATTTGGTCATGATTCAAGTTTAAGCAGTACTTGCCAGACCATCATTTATATGGAAAGGCAAAATTCCGGTTTACAGGCAGAAATGGACGCATCTATTAGTTTTCAGGGATGCAGCTTTTGCAGATGTATGCTAGCCTATAAATTAAGCAGAGTCGTTCAAATGAGCGGAACAAGCGCATCAAATTTTTACTCCACCCCACCCCCTCCTCATAGACTCGACTTAACTGGACGTTTGACAATTCCATATAATCGGTGGCCAAACTGTACGTCTAGTTGATCAACATAGAACAATATGACTGGGTTTGTGATCTGTTGACGCATTAGCAAGGAACTTAATTTAAAAGCACCAGAAAAAGTTATATACATCAGGAGCTTCATACTAGGGTTTAACGAAATGCCTTGGGACGCATATTGGCTGTTAGTAAAAAGCACACCTAAAATATCAATTTTCTTTATGCATGACCTGTTAATGTAACCATTTTAAAGATGATGTGAGATTCTTAGCATTGATACTTTTAGAAAACAAATATCATATCTAGATTCTCAATTTAAAATTTTTGTGTAGCTATTCCCAACATACAGCTAAATAGAAAGTGCCACTGAGCCTCAAGAGCACAAGTGTCTTAGTTGTGTTAAGTAAAAGTTTCGGACCTTCTGGCTGTAACAAGCACTAAAATTCATTAAGAACTTCAATTGAATTTCTAAAGAAACTGAAATATTTAAAAAATATTTTGCATATTTAAAAGATTAATTTTTGAATCCTTATGGAAACACTGTTTTTTTTTCCTCTATCTTGTCTTGACTGGGGAATGATGAAGGCATTGTTCATATTGACACATAAAATTAAGTCCAGTGTGCCACAAAGATTGAGCAAACTACCAAGTGTACCTTAAAGTAAAAAAGGTTGAGAAACACTGCCCTATGGGAACACCACCGGTTAAAAATAAATAAATGTGAGTTCAACGATAAATCAGAAATTACACTTCACATTTCAATAAAAATTTGAGTGAAAGATTTTTGTTTCAAACTTATTCAACTTACATATTTCCAACCGAGTGTTGTTTTACAACACTCACAATATATGTCAGCAACAGCATGAAGTCCAGTCAATAAGACTCTTTCTTCAGCTGGTCCACAACCAACATTTACACTAAACAAAATTAAATACCATGTAAAAATTACTAACTTTAAAAGGATGCACCAATTAAACAAACAAAAACATAATAAAAAAGACTTTCAAACTGACAAAAACAAACATTACTTAAAAGGAAAGACTACATTTTTTAAATAACACATATACAGTTGGACCCCAATTTAACAACCCTCTAACGAATTTCGCGAATTTTTCTTTTTCCCTGACTAAAATGAAGGTAAAAACCCCTATTTACCGAATATTAAACCCCGAATTAACAAAATTATTCTAACAGCAGAATTTTTTTTTTTGATTTATTTGAATTAGAAAATATTGGATTGTTTTACAAATGATATTACCCATCTTGTCCGAAAGCAGAAAGACTTTTCTTGGAATCAGCAATTTTTGACGGGGGGGGGGGGGGGGGGGAGGAACCAATGAATAGCGATTCTGATGCAGAAAGTGATAGTGAAACTCCCATCAAAACTTACTTTTTCAAATGCTTTACATGACCTGAAATCTGTAACAACATATCTCATGCAGCTGGTTTTAAATGACCAAGTTTTTTCTTCTCTCCATAAAGTTGAAAGTGAAGTATTTCGAGTCAAGTATCAAGGAAATTGTCAAACATCTATTACACAGTACTTTAAAATTTCAAATTAACTAGTGTGTAAATGATCGGAATGCTGAATAAAAAGTGTACACTTTCTAAATATGGATATTTTTGCGCAGTTGCTTATTAAGGCTTTTAGATAAGGCAAGTACAATTTTTTTACATTTTTTTCACACCCCTATATTACGAATATCTCAGATTTAACGTACAAAAGTTTCGATCCCGATGAATTCGCTAAATCTGGGGGTCCGACTGTACACACATACACCTAGAAAAAAAAACTTTAAATTTAAATACATTTTTGAAAACTTTAAACTAATTTTAAAATAAACTTTAAAATTTAATTCAAGTTGGCAACCATTTTTGTCAGATTAGTCAGAAGGGATGCGACTATAAATACACCGAACATTTGGTTGGTATTTGTACTCAGTATACAGCGCATTCGACAGGCAAACCGAATAGTAAACAAACTTGCATACAGTCGAGTCCCGACTCACGCGAGGGATGCATTCCAAGACTCCTCGTGCCTGAAAAATGTATAAGTATACATTTTTCATTTATATCATTTTATGTAAATTTCACGTTGCAGAAAAAGTATACGAGTACTTTTTTTTTTAGAAACATACCAAATTCCTTTAGAGACTGTTAAACATCCCTTAAACTGATTTAAAGCATTTCTCAACTATACACTACAGTTTCCTACATAAAGAACTGAACTTTTACTGTTTTTATGCACAAAATGAATGATCAATGGGAAGGAAGAAAAAATAAAACACGGCATGCACAGTATGTAGTAAATAAAATGTTGCACTATAATAATACTGTGCAGTAGATACTGTAATAATATTCATGAGTTGAAAAATAAAGATGGGGATAGTTTATGCTCCCATGATCAAATCGTTATTCTTTTTTAATACATTTTTAAATACATTTGCTTCACCTTTTCTTTTTTACGTTTCCACTTATGGCAACAGCCTCTCTTCCTAATCCTTTTAATTCACAGTACAAGAGCAGCTTCTATTTTCATAATACATATTTACTTTGCTTAGACACTACTCTGCAAGCTTCAATATTGAAACTCAGTTCTGAGCTTTAACGGACATCTTTGTGTTTAGACTTTTGATTGTACATATGAAAGATTCACTCATGATTTTGCTTATTTCGTGCTACCGTTGACATTATGTTGTTGTTTAAGCATATCGAGAATCTTCACCTTTTTTTTTAATCAGAAATTTTAATTTTCTTTTCATCTTCAAACTTTGGAAGAAAGGTTTAATAATTAGAATGAAATAAAAAAGAAAAAGAAAGGGTATTTGATGCACTAAAAACGCTATGCGTAGATTAGTTTGGTGTGGGAACTTTCGCTATCAGTGATGCTAAAGGGATGTAATAACATTCATGAAATCAATATTTAGTAGCCAATAACGAAGCCAATACTTCCTTCCAAAAAAACTCATGCTGTCTAAAATTCGTTCTTCGTGAGAAATTTGCATTATAACTCTTTCATGTGAGTCGAATTGCGTTGTAGCGAGAGAATTCCACAATTGGTAAACAAAAAAATTTTTTTATACAATGAATAAAAGTTATAGTGTAGTATCATAGTACAAAATGAATTCAAATTGTTACTTACTGATATTGTTACACTCCAAGTACAGTAACCTCTCGTTACATTGCGCCTCGTTATGTGCTCATTTGGATACATGTCTCCCGAAAAATTACATTTAAAAAATGCTGTTTCATGGGGGAAATTTTTTTTATTCCTTTAGAAAGAATATTTTCACTGCTTTTTATGACCTCGGATACATCACATTTTTGGATATATCACGCTTTTTTGTTGTCTTTCGACACGGGAGATAAAACGATGGGTGACTGTAATTTTAATGTTTGGGAAAACACTCGGATATTAAATCATCAGTTACTATTATCAATGTTAAGTACATTGAATTAACAGAAAATACCTTAAATTAATCACACCCTACACCCAACTTGCCTTTTGATTCTTAGAATGCACCCAACTTGCCCTTTTATCAGTAAATCAGCATCCTGATTGCTTTTTTGTTCCTGAACTGCCGCCATTTTGATATAAGGCTCTTACTACGAAAAGGGGATGGAGCCAGTGTCCCCCTCCTTGTTTTCGTATGATGTTTTTCAATCGAAAATATCGAATATCCGCCCCTCCTCCTCCTCAAACCTGCCATTAAGCTGACTATGAGAACTGCATGCCTTCCATTATCAGTTACTACAAGGAATAAAAAGTGGAATGGGCATTCTAGAGACTAAACAATGCTCTTCAAGGGGTCCTTTACTTTGGGAACAATATTGAACCAACACCTGGTTGGACGAAATGCTGTAATTGGCAATTTGTGCTTTTTTGACGTTAGTTTTTTCTTTACCTGGTTTTGTTCTGAAAAGCCACAGCTAAAATCCCAGAAACTCTACAGGGGGAGGGGGCACACTTTATGGCTTTGGGAGCATTAGTGTGAGGATAAACACGAGGGAGAGGTTCAATCAGAAGATTTTTTTTTGACCAGAAATGGGATACTTCAGCACTATATGCTAAACATAGCCGTCATATTTGGTCATTTACAAGATGGAAGTAGAGAAGATGCTTAAGTGAAAACTAATGAACATAACGCAAAATGTGATGCAAATAGTTTGTTTTTATTTTAAACTAGAAAGTGGCCCAAGTGGTCTGAAAATTGTTTCTACATTTGAACGAAGCAATTGCCTGTTTGGTGATATTTTGATAGTTGAAATTTTAATTCTAACGACCAGTGGATTAACCCTAAACTCCAGTAGATAGCGTTAATTCTCAACTCCCGAGTTTGAATACGCTAGCTTGCGGTGATTAATACTACCAAAAAAGGTAAACATTCCATTCCACGTGTTCTCTTTTGGGTAAATTACAGGCTTCAGACAGTTTATGGTGTAATGTAATTTCAGAAGAATAGAAGAGAAAGCTTTTCATAAACACGGTTAAAAACTTACTGTCATTCACAAAGCATCAAAGCAAGTTATAAGTTACAGCATTTGTTTGTTTTACTTTTTCATCTGCCATTAAACAGTGGCTGCAGTGCACCCTATAATTTATTGGAGTTGCAAATTATTTTGGTTCCTTCGTTTTCCTAAAACGACAGTCTCACCAGTAAAACTGTTAAGTTGCTGGATCGAGTTCAGCTTTGTCAGAATAAAGCTTTACCATGCATGTTAAACATTACCAAAACATATTATCAAATTATGCTGCAGCGCGACTTTCATTGTTGAAAAACGTGAGTTACTTTATCATCGACTATTAGAAGAGGATGATTTTCTAGAGGCATGAAAACTTTTAAAATTTCATCGTATCTTAATTGATTTGGACACAAATGTGCTAAAAAGTTTTCAACTAAATTTTTGTTTCATTAGGATTTTTACGCTATAAATTCAAAAACTTGCGTCTTAATTTTTGGCGTAGTCGCCATATTTGGTTATTCCCAAGATGGAAGTACACAAGACTTCATAAGTGCCTAAGTTTTTAAAAACTGAGTTGGATGTTTATTGCAATGAAAACTATTGAAAATAACATAAATTAAGCAATTTTTTTCGGTTAATTCTTAATTATTTCTTTGAAAAATGTAAATTTTATCATCAGAAGATGATCATGAAGCCAAATGGCTTTAGACACTAATGTGCTAAAAACTGACAATTTCACCTAAACTGTAGTTTTTAAGGATTTTTGATTATTTATGAATATTTTTATGCAACAAATTCAAAATTCTATTTATTTCATTTTTTTTGCATAGTTGCCATATTTGGTCATTTGAAAGATATTTATTGCCTCAGTTTCAAAAAACAGAATTGGCTGTTTATTTCAATGAACATACCATACATATTTAACATGTTATTTAACATAAAATGTAAAGTAAATTCGTTTTCTTTTTTTTCAATTAATTTATTTCTTGAAAAGAAACATTTTATCTGCATAATTATTGTATTTGATTCTCATTTTTATATGGAGGCTTTGCTATAAACTAAAACTATTTCATCTAAAAGTGAGTTTCCATGTTGACTTCTCTATTTATTTACTTACACTTTAAAAGAACACATTAAAAACCTATTTCAACTTAAACTTTCCATACGCAAATAAACAGGTATTGAACAATTCTACTTTAGAATGTGCAAAGTTCTATTTATTATTATTTTTAAAATGAAAATAGTAACCCCCCCCCCCCTCTTCCCCTCATTTTGTACTTCAAAACTTGGCAACAATGGTGGCCACTAAGTGTTTTGGGTCTAGTGGTCACTTAGAAAATTTGTGAGTCTTGAACTTTACCCACTGGTGCTCTGATGCAACAATATGCCTTTGAGTTAAGAAAAATGCCCTTAACTGGTACGTTTTTCAAACACCTGAAACATGTTTTGGGGGTGGGGGAGGGGGGGGGGGAACAAGAACTCCTTTAAAAGGTACGGATAAAATAATATGATAAAATCAGCAAAGAATCAAACTGTTCAAACAAAATATGAGTAACTTGTAGAAAGCTATTTATTGTTTGTTAGAACTCTAAAGAGAATGGTGTAAATTTCATCAAAATTAAAAATGTCAATTCACTTTTTCATAGGAAATACACCTAACAGAAAAAATGACTTGTAAATAAACAATTAATAGTACTGCTTGGCACTGAAATCACACATACAGGCTGGATTTATGATTTCTTTTATTTCCTTTATATTTATTCATTTTCTTTTTGTGATTTTCTCCAAAACACCATTTCCAAATTTTCAATTTGGCATAAAGAATATAAGTTTAAACTTGATTCTAATGTAATATAACAAAATAACTGTTTAATATAACTTCAAGAAAAAAGTTTCAATTTTTGTTAAAGATATGAAAATAAACATATAAAATGAAGTAAAGCATGATGTCAAAAATGACTTTAAAATATCTTGATGAGTAAAATAACAAGTGAATAGAAAGCTCAAGAAAAGAAAATAGACATACAAGCAATTTTAAAATGGATATAAAACATTAAATTTCTTCAAAATCATGAATAAATTCAAAATAATAGTAATAATAATAATCCTTACACAGAATTAAATAGGTATGCACGCCCTTGACTCCCTTGGAATGACTAAAAATGATAAATTTAAAATTATTATTAAAAACAGACAAGATAGTTGAAAATATACACACAACATAATTAAACAGGACTTAAACCTAGTCCAAGAAATCTTATCTTGGTTTATCACTTTTTTTTTTATTTCTAATTATTACATTTTCTATGTTCAATAATAATTTATGCCCCCCCCCCCTTAAAATAAAAATACTTTATTATTTTTAAATATAAGAGTTTTTAGAAGTAAAATCATTTTATGCATCTGATGCTTAAACTTTCACAAACACTTCATTATAAATTGGTAACAATATCTTCATTATGGCAAGGGCGACTTCTTTTATCTCATCAGATCATTCTGATTTGAGCCTTAGATACTGACATTTCCTTGAGCGTAGGAATGGGTATATTGGCATTTGGCAACTTCCCCACTTGGCCAAAGCAGCAAAATATTGTTTATATACCCTTCACATTTACTCATTATGCTTTAATTTCACATTTTAATGGGATTTAAAATGTTTTTTAATAGCTTGATCTTCTTATTTAGCTAATTATTTTACATTTTAATGGGGTTTATGATATTTAATTTAGTTGGTACACCCATTTACATTTTAATAGAACTGTTGATTAATGCATTTTAATTAATGTAATTTTTAAAAAATGCACCATTTTGTTTCTAAACAAGCCCTTTTAATCTTGAAAATGAATTCACCAAACAGTTATTATCCAAAAAAAATCAATTCAAAAAGTGTCCAATGCACCAATTAAAAAAAAAACATTCTAACAATTCTTTAAAACAAGCAGAGTGTGCAATATGCATAGAACTCAAATTTTGACAAAAACAGTTAAAAATGAAAAAATTTTAAATCACACACACACAAAAAAAAAAAAAAAATACAATAGCTAAAGATTTATACTGTATTCAGATATATACCAACATGAATAAAAAACAAATATCAAATAATTCACTCTGAAAATATATCACTTGCTCCATCCAAAGAATTGTTTTACAAGAGAAATTGACAAGGCTTACAAAATTGGAAAAACTTAGAGATGGAGTGTAGTCAAAATTTTGCCATACTTTAGTGCTTATGAAATGGAAAAAGTATCAACTTCTTTTCAATCAAATTTTAATACCAAGTTCAGATTCTTAAGAAAATTCTGAAACTCCGACAGTCTGAAGAATCTTATATTCAAGATTTTTTTTTTTAACCTACAGTACTGCCTAATGAGTTATTTCTACATTAATTTTGACAAAACAATGCAGAAAATACTGGGATTGTTATACATATACACATATGCTGAATGCCGCCAAACTAAGATATTGTGGATTTCTAACCAGCGATAAATCTATTAAATCACTCAGGGATTTGTCCAGGATTTTTCACAGGGTCCGTTTTTTTTGTGAAAAATAAAATAATTTTGTGAAAAGTGAATTAATTTCATGAAGAAACAAATAATTTCGCAAAAAAATAAATAAATAAATTAATAATAAATCAAAATTTTAGAATTTAGAGCGGGCACAAACTGCATCATTTAAACTTAAAGTAGAGTGTTTTCCTTTTCTATGTTGAGAATATCATTCTGGGGTGTTTTTCTAGCAATTGGGAAGGGGGGGGGGGGGACATCGCTCCCTCAAGTAGCAATAATTATCTACCATTCTACATTGTGTTAAATTATACTAATAATATTTCTGTACAGCATTTAAAATAATTGTAACAAAATAAATAAATAAAATTCAGAAGAGGGTTCAGCATTTAACTTTTTGACCCAAGACACTCTTAAAAAGCACAGAATTTCGTTTAAAACTTATAAATTCCATGATTTTAACAAAAATAAAAAGAGATTTTATTTGTTTACTTCTTAACAAAGCGTATTAAACATCAATCGGATTCCCATAGCGGATGCAAGAGATCGCAATTCTCAAAGTGAAGGCATCAAAGGTATAAAAACGGCTTGTAAAAGAAATATTTTTGACAAAATTATTTTTAAATTGCATTTTAGAGTCCTATGATAAACATATCATTAAAATCTGTGGACACAGTTGACCATTGATTCAGCATTTTAATTTTCGACTCATAAAGAAAATGGAATTTTTCTACAAAAACTTGAAATGCATGTTCTAACAAAAATAGACTTTTCATTTATTTGCATCCTAATAAAGGGAAGTACTTGTTAGCATCGAAAAATCAAACCCATATAATTTTCTCCCAAAATAACAGTTAAACATCCCACAGCAACATAAAAACAAATATTGACAAGCTAGTAAAATGATGAGAATATTTTCTAATCAAGTCACTATAAAGGTTTAAAGCCAGATGCTAAATGGCATGGCAATATATATTATTATTATTGTTCATTAAATCTTGAGCGAGGAGAAAAGTGCTTAGCAATGCATTTTCCCATTTTCGGAAAAGTTTACAACACTTACAACACCACAACACTCACCGCTGCTAATTAGCTGTGCTAAAACAAACAAAATTATTTAAAATGTAACTTATTTTAGCTGTTAATTTTTTTCCAAGAAACAAACAACAAGCATTATATTTATTTGGCAGTAGCAATTATTTATCCCTTGCAGGAGAATGGCAAGAGTGACAATTTTTTTTTGCAAAATTAGCAGATTTTGTATAAGCTGATCCTTCTAATATGACTTCAAAAAAGGTTCCAAAAATTATCGGTTTTATCCACGGAAATATGGAAAGATGCGTTATTTTGCTTTTAGATTTGCTTTTTTAATAAACTACACGTGAAAGATCCCTTCTTGTTTATCAGAATTTTGTGAAGGGTCCGTTTTGGTTGATCGGGATTTTGTGAAAGGTCCGTTTTGGTTGATCGGATTTTTCTGAAGGGTCAGTTAACGGACCGAAATATCCTCTGCCCAGACCCCTGTCACTATATAACGTAATCACTTGTATCAGATTGGCAATAGAAGAAAATCTTTAAGGCCATGTAGAATTAAAAAAATAAGGAGCTTGTAAAGAGATAATAGCAAAATTCAGGAGTTTTAAGGACCCTTATTTTCTTTTCTTAAAAAGCATGAGTTCCTAAGGAGTTTGTAAGGAGCGTACGAACCCTGTAAAAAGAACGGCACATAAAAGAATTTATTTCAGTAAATTATTTTAGAATTGCATTTTACAGCTCTACAATAAATGTTTTATTAATAACAATCGACATGATTGTTGCAAAAGTCAAATTAAACCAGCGATTTAGATTTTAACTTTTTGACTCTCATTCTCAAAGCAGAATGCATTGTGATGTTCTGCAATGTAAAAATGCAGAAATTTCAGCTTTCATTGAAGATCTTTGTAAACAACTCTGCAGTTTCTGCTGATTTTGTGCAGAATTTCTGCAGAAAATTTGTCGGAGTTTTCCTTTCACATTTGAACAGAATTGTTCTGCAGCTCAGGCATTTATTCTGCATCGTACATCGCAAATTTAGAATAGCATTCTGCTTTTGGGACTCTCCAGGGGTGCCGACTTGCAAAAATCATTGGGGGGGGGGAGGGTGTCGGACATCACCGGGGGTTTAGGCTGTTCCATCGGAGGTCCCCCACCCCAAATAAAGGTCAGATTTTTGTACCTTGAAAATGCCATATTTTCTGGTGTGTATAATTTTAACAAATTAACAGTATGTGACAAGGCGTTTTTGAAGTAAAAGAATCTAAAAATTGGTTTACAAATTTTCTGGTTCAACTTTTAAATCATATCACTTGTTTTAGTACGAGAGTTTTTTTGTACTATTTTATGGGGAGCTGTGCAGTGCCGTAGCTAAGCATTGATATTATGAGGTAGGAAAGACACTTGACTTGAATGGAAAGGCACTCCCAGAGACGCCGACTTTTTTAAAAAAAAAAGGGAGGGGGGGACCGGGGGAAATTTTCTAAATTTGAGGTGAAAAATAGTGAGTTTCAAATTTTTTTTAAGCATTTTAAAGTCATATAAGCAACATTAAAACCCCCAAAGCTCGACAAGCCCGACACATATTTTTTGGAAATAAATACAAACACGCACAGTATTTTTGTAAAAAGTTAATTTATGTACGCATTTTTTTAAAGACCAGTTGGTTTTTCATTAGTTATACCGGCTAACATATTCAAGTGTAAACGTAGTCTCTCAATGTCTAGGTTATTTTTGAAAACTCAAAAGATTTTTCAAAATTTGTTTCATCTCTGTTTAATAAAAGCAAGCACTCTTGTTCAACTGCAATGATCTGTGTGAGTCCAGTTGATGTAAACCGCCCAATAATGCAAGATTGCACCATTTCACAAACCTCAATGTAAAGTGCTTTGGGATTTTGAAATCGTGTGGTGAGCTGGCTTCGTTGTTTTCATATACTTTGGTATACGTCGATTCCGAAGAAGCGAAGGATCATCATTTTGTGAAGATTTTTCTTTTAAACAAAATCTCCAAAAGCATTCAAAACTATCAGGCCTCCCATTTAATATACAAATCAAACTCTCATATATTTTTTCCAGATCAGAAACACTTAGATGAGCTCACCGCAGTGCTGCCCACCGGCAACAGATTTGATCCGCAAGTTCGCGCATTGGGACAAATTCTAAGTGTGCTTGTAGCACTATAACACTATCATTATTCACACTTCTCATTTTCAGTTAACCTGCTTACTACCGTAATAATTATTTGTTTTAACTCATTACCAAATGTATTTTACAAGGTAAACTATCTTCAAAACAAGGAAAATAAAAGATTAATTTATGAGTTTAGAAAACATAATATAACTAATACTTTTCTTGATTTATTGGGGCTCTGCCCCCTCAAAAAAATTTTTGAGGGGGCTCGGGCCCCCTCAGGGCCCGCGGAGTTGGCGCCACTGGGACTCTTATAAAGGTCATAGAATTTCGTATGAAAAGTTAAACTTTGATTCTTACAGGAATAATATTTGCCTGCTAAAAAAGCATAACAAGCATCAAAAGTCAGACAGATACGATTCTCACATACGATGCAAAGATATTACTTTAATCAAAATGAAAAGTTTAAGAGTTTAAAAACAGCAAATAAAAGAATTTATTAAAGCAAAAAAATTTTAGAATGGTACAGGAAAAAAGTTTATGAGATGTATATTATTAATAATTATCGACATAATCATCAGAAATTTAGAGCAATGAAAAAAATTTGGTTGTGGGGAAGAAAATAAGCCTAACGAAAAAATCGGATTTCTGGTATTAACAGACGAAAAAATACTGGAATTCTGATAAAATTCGGTATGAAGTATTCACTCGTATCGGACTGGCAGTAGAAGAATATCTTTAAGGCCATGTAGAATAAAAAATAAGGAGTTTGTGAGGAGATAATAGCAAAATTCAGGAGTTTTAAGGGCCAATATTTTTTCTTAAAAAGCAGGAATTTACAAGGAGTTTGTAAGGAGTGCATAAACCCTGTTAAAAGATAACATCCTAGGTATGCTTTCATTATTATTTTTTTTTTTTCTAAATCATGCTGTAAAGCAGCAACTATCAGGTCTTTGCTCAAGAACACCAAAATTCAGACAAAAACAATGTCTATTTGATTTGTGTATTGCTGTAGTACACAAATCAATTTGACATAAATCATATCATAATTTAACTTGCAACCCTTGTTACTTCATTAATGCTGGACATTACATTTGATTCATACTGCAGGGGGGGGGGGGGAGGGAGAATGCTGATTGGTTAAACCAAGGCGTAGTCTCAGTAAATGAGATTATAGATAACTTTGCTAATTTTACCTCTCACATTAAAGAGACATTCAAAAACTTGAGCAGCATAACATAGTGCACTGTAATGTGAGTCATCTAGTCATCCTTTCAGAAGCAAGCTTTCTAACAATCATGACATTCAATCTGTCATACGCTTTAATTTTTTCTTAAGTGTAATTTTCGGAATCAAATTTTAGTGATTGGTTTCAAAAACATTTGTAATTTTATGCCTTTTCTCAACTGCTGAACGTATGAAAATTGAAACCTCGAATTAGAATACCAAATCATTCTAAGAAAAAATACTTTTTAAAATTAAGTTCTTGAACGGTTAATTCCACCATTCATCATATGAGACAAAGTTTTTTTCTCTTCTTGCTGATATATATGAGGAAGGTAATTTAGACTTCAGATAATGCCTGTGAAAATATTTTCCAAAAAACTTTTGTGGGATTGGAAATCTTGCGGGGTTCTGCTCTCAATTTTGTGGGATTAATTCCACTAAGTATCATGCAGGATCCTGCAGGATTCGGGAATGGAAACCTTGATCAAAATTTAAAACTGAAGCAAGATAAGACAGCTGAAGCGGTTATTAAATAAAAACACAGCATATGCTAGTTAATTAAATCAGTAATAAAGTGAATCAACCCCTTTAATGAATTCAAATTATCAAAAACAGAATAAAATCCCACTCTATTGAATCAACCCCTTTTTAGAAACTAAACTGTTCAGAACAAACGCGACTCATATTGACAATTTTTTAAACCAAATTTGATAAAACATAACTTTACTTTGAACAAATTCGTATAAGAATAAGTGAAATCCAAGAACTAAATACAAATAAATTTGAAATAATCTAGGATCTGGGTAAGGTTGCCATATTATACCAGCCACTTTCACAACCCACAAAAGGAGGGTTACCACTTTTTGCTTTTGACAAGTTTTTTGGGCCACTCCCCCTGTCGCTTGCATGACAATTTCAACAACATTGTTTTAGACCTTAATATTTTATTTAAAGAGGAATAAGCACATTTTTTTAATCTTTACATTTGCTACACAGATACTCTCCACAATATTATTTTTATTAAATGACTTCGTTACTTAAAATTTAATTTGTGTGTCACATATGGGACATCCAAAGTCAACCTCTTGCAGTTTGCCTTCTGCATTATTTAATATTTTTGTTCTATTGATACAACAATGACAAAACAATTGCAGGTTTTGTAAGCTAAGGTTCCAATGCAAAAAAATATATCTCGTGTTTGTTGAGAATAATAATTTAAAACCGGTGGAAAAAAATTATGTGTTTGGCCATTCTACTGAAATCTATCATTTTCTCAAGCACGTAACGGTTCCTATATTTCCTAAAAAAGAAATAATTTAAAAAGGTAATGACGAAACTTTTTGTTAAGAAGTCACACATACGTTTGGGATTTGTTGGGATTCTGGGGGGAACAAAAATTTGTTTATTAGACTTTTAAATTATTTTTATGAAATGTATGAAGAGCCATGTGCAGGGCAAAATTTCTTAAGCAACAAATTTTTGTTCATTACCCTTTTAAATTATTTCTTTTTTAAGAAATGGAATTTTTTTGTGAAATGGCGCTTATGTTTATTAGGTCGTAATTTATGAGAAAGCGCACTTCAGGTCGCTTTTAATGTCCAATCTTGCTCGATATTACCCAGAGACTACATGATTCGGCAACAAGTGCCCTAGGTTAATAATTTGAAGCAAAGTTCTTTCTCCAAAAATATAAAATTTATTCATGAACTAAAATTAGTTGCAGGAAAATATAGCATGATAATTTCTTATATTTACCTTTGATATCAGTTCATCGTGATTTGCAAGATGTGCTCGGCAATGTATGCAGCTATAAGTGCGATGGCAGTTGGGTAAGTAGGCTTGGAAAGTCTTCACCATCTCGAAAATTGCAGTACTGCCCTCCAGTTTTGTGAGTTTCATTAAAGATTTGTGAATAAATACTAAAAAATAATCAATACATTTCTATCACATATTGGACATGAGTTCAGGAATATCCTGGCACGTTTCTTGGTAGTGTCCCAGGATCAATGGCACAAGGACATCCGTTACATTACAGAAAATTTCATATGCTGCAAAAAAAAGTTTAGAACAGTTACTTTAAAAATAAGAAATAATGCACAATTGCACAAAATTGCAAATTACTGCAGGCACCTGTCGGGGATGCAAGAAACTCCCTTTACAATGCAAAATAAGAGTTTATGGATGAAAAGACATCCAACAAAAGTTCAACTTCAGGTACTTTAATATTCAGAAGAAGTGGAACTCAATTTTTATCAACTTTAAAATACATGCATAGAGTTCACAACATGGAATTTTTTCTGCCCTAACTACTTAAAATACTATTTAATTAACACTTTATTTTGAGATTGTATGTAGGTAGGACTTCTACACTGGCAAAAAAGAATTCATTTCTTTTTCCTTATGTAATAAAATTCATGTTCAAACTTTAAAACCCACAACATTCAAATACAGTGAAATGGTAGTTTTAAGGGCGTTCGAATTAACAAGCTTCGACCATAGTATACATTAACTGAAATTAGTGACTTTGAAACAGATAAATTTCAATATTAGGTTTTTTTCATAAGACACAATGGAGGGGAAAAGTTGCTTTTGTTCTCATGCAAATGTTGATGATGCAATTGTGTATAAATATGACACATGATGTATGATTCTTTGAGACCTCGGTGTTTGCTCAGGAAAAAACCTACTTTTATATTCAGGAACATCATTTAACATATTTTTTGCTAACTACCATATGCTTATGCATACTTATCTCATAAAAATTGAAAATTTTAAATTTCTTTTCACCTTCAAAAAATAATTGTGAACTAATAGCGGGTGGGGGGGGAAGGAAGTTCTAAAAGCTAAACTAGTTGGGCCATTCCACAAAAAGTGGTCCTGGCACACTTAATTAAGTAAAAACTAATCTAATTTTTAAACTAAGAACCAAGCATATAGGTCCCCTTTACAAGGTTATGTTTAAAAATTTATTCAAAAAAATAATAATAATGAATTGAACATTCCAATAAAAAAACAGGGATGATAAGAAATAGTTAATGGTACTTGTGGTAGAAAATAACTCCTCATTAAAAAGTAGAAAAGCGGACCAATGTCTCCAACTACCCTATTTCAATTCTAAATATGAAGATTGGCTAGCTTTGAAGATGTAATTGAAACTGAGTTTATAAATAAAATAATGTATAAGATTTATACATAACTTATGAGTAATTGGGTACCCTGAGGGGGCTAAGTTCTTAACTTGAATTTATGGGCAGACTTATAATTATTTTGCCTAATTCACCTTTAATTTATATTAAAATATGAAAAAGGCAAAAAAAAAAAAAAAGCTTTAAAATGAAAATTTTTTTTACAAGAGCCTTAACCATTACTTTTTGCTATATATCAATCACATGATCATTATTTTCATTTTATAGTGAAAAAGTTCAAGCAAATCTGAGAAAACATGAGCTACCTGCTTTTTGAAAATGTTGTGAAGATATTTGATTTGGGGAAACAAATCAACAAAAACTACTTACAAGTTAATTTGCGATAACTCGAATATTGCTATAACTCCAAGTTTTTATCAAGTCCTGGCCCTTTTGTCTTTATTTCCATGCCAATTATTCTCAATATCTTTGAAGTTAACTTCCTTTAACTCTATGCTTTTTTCCCAAAATGACTCAAAATTTCGAAAGAACGTAAAAAAAAAAAAAAAAAACACAAGTGACTATGTGAGAAAAATGAATTCACCTTCACTTGCGATTCCTGCACAATAGACCTTTAAAGTAAGAGCACCTATTGAGCCTACATGCAATAAAGGAGTTACACTTGCGGAAATGAGTTAGGCTTGTTTTCTTTAGTTGTTCTCTACTGTTATTGTTTACACTTTGACATGGTGCTGGACTACGAATTTGCTTTTAAGCTGTCAAGTCAACTGATTGTACCTAAATTCAAATGCTGACCTAGGTTAAGATGCGTCCCCCTTCATTTATTAGTTCGATTATTTGCTGATAAGTTCCTGAGAGGCAGAGTGTTTTTATTATTAAAGATGTCTAAGCAAGTACACTGTCAATGACATTAATAGAAAAATAGAAACTTCTAAAGTGGGGTAGAATCTATGAATCCGAATTTGAAACGAATGAAGATGTGCACCTTTCCTGAAGTAAAATCAGCTGTATTCAAGTGGTTCCAGCAATATCGAAATCAAAACAGTGCTTTTGATTTTTTTCTCTCAATATTTTTTTTATTAAACTATGCATATTGTGCTTAAAAACATTCTGTAATTTTGTGTTATATGTACATATTAGTTTAAAAAAAATCGATGGTTTTTAATATTTAAACGTCGAAAACCGAAACTAGAGGCAAGTCAAACTTACGATAAGTCGTAGTTTTTCATGAATTGACTGTATGTTTAGAATTAAGTATTTCTGCAAAAATAAATGCCTTATTTTTCTGCATATTGCTTGTTAACAAAGTTTTAATTAATGGGTGTGGATTATACACTGCCACGGATTATCTGTCTTTTTTTCCTCTCTCTCTTTCAACACCATCCCATTGAAACTCAATTTACAGCAGGATTCACCAATAGAGATTGTTCCATAATCAGTAAAGTTCTTTTTTTTACATAGCTTGAATTTTCTTCTCATGCTATTCAGCCTGTGTAAAATAAAAAACCATACAGTCATAGTCTCCATTTGCAATCGTTTACTTCTTTGTCTTTAAGTAATTAGCGGAGATCACGATTTCAAGAAAAAACCCATTTTTTAGACTAAATTTGCACAAAATTGGAAATAACAGGAAACAAAGTGTGGGATTTTTTTTTAATTTCATCTTTTGTTTATTTCTTTTTAATTAACATTAGAAGTTTAGAAAAACTTCAGAGCCAAAAATTTTCTGTGAACGCCGTTTGTAAGACTCGACCGATGCATCGGCGCTGATGGTTCAACAATTTAGCCATCGGCATCGGCTGCCGATGCTAACTTGCAGGAAACATCGGCCCATCGGCCTTAAAAAACATCCAAAAGCCAATGGAATTGGCCGATGTTTTTGAAAAAAAGGAACTTTGTTGTTTTACTTTTCAATACAAAGTAAAGGGAGTTATTGTTTTTATATAAAATCATTTACTTAAATTTCAGTATGAATTTCTATTTTAGTCATCCCTGAAAGAGTTTTTAATACTGCATTCAGGTACCAAACAAGTTTATTGCTGCGTTGTTTCTTGCGGTTGGATGTAGGTATGTATCTCTCATAAGTCATAACTCAAAAATGGTAAGCTGTAGAAGGCTATATTTTCGCATGTGGGGTGTGCGTACGTTCCAGTTGTGCACTTCCCTTTTTGTTTTTGATTGGGTGTTCTAAAAAGTCTATTTACTCATTTTTTGTGGCTATTATTTACTTATTTCAATGCAAAACTAATATAACGTCTCAGACTGACGATCATTTGGTGATATATTGCCGAATTGGAGACCATGGAAATAAATATGAGATGGCGAAACGGTTTTGTTTCATTTTGTTAGATTCCCGTTGAACCGACGGTAATTTTTAATTTTTCGATATTTGTAATATGAATCAGAGTATTACAGTCTTTTTTGTATCGCTTCGGCGGAGCTACAAGTTTGGGGCCCACCGAAATACATTCTGTCTGGGGCCCTATTTCTCTATCACATAAGTTGTAAAACATTTATCATAAGTATTTTTGCAACTCCTATGAATCCCCTATGGTTATGGGGCCTCTAGCGCAATTGCAACATTTGCTATATTTTAAATCTGCCACTGCACGTCAAAACAAACTCGGGTGCAAGTTTTAAAAGGTTTTTTCTGTTCAATGTTTATGATTATTTTGAACTCTATTTTTTACGACTATTTTTTGTATTTCCGAGAACACTTGTGTGCCCTTCCTCAAACTACCCTCAATTTCTGAAATTAAACTCTAGTTGTACTTCTGAGTAGTTTAAAACTAACGCAATTCATAAAATCAGAGATTTTTTTTTTCAAGCTTTATCTATTGTTTAGGAAGAATTTAGAGCATTAATGTAAGAAATTGATTAAAGACGTTTTGAATGGTGACATAATTCGAGAATCAAAGGGACTTTTGAATTTTAAACTCTTCCGAGGCGTTGGTGGTAGCGGTTCTATACTAAAAAAATGAGGCCGAAGTTGAATGTTGTGAATTACTCCAAAATCAGAGGGTGACCCCCCTAACCCACCCTCGTTGTTTCAAACATTTCTTAAATATTTAGCGATTATTTATTTTGGTCAAGAAATGTTATTTTGGATATTTCTTATGCTTGTTTCACCTATATTTTGTAATGAGTCATCTTTTTTGCATCATTAATAGCGATCGATTTTTTTTCTGTTGTAAGGAACTATTTTTAAGTATTTATATAAAATCAATGAATACGTTATTTTTGTTTGAATCATATTTTTAATAATATGTTGTAGAAAAGTTTCAAGGATTTTTTACTATGCATTTTTTTTAAATTTCAGAAAATTATTATTAAATTGAAAATTTTAATTTGAACTTGTTTTTAGTGCTTCAAAAAAATTAAACAATCAAATTGTTCTATATTGCGTGTGCAAACATCAGATCAAGTAGTATATGTATTCAGGTATTAACTTGGTGTAAATATTGAGTTTGCTTATTGTGGCTGCGTTTTAAGAACCTTTTATCCGTAAAATTAAAGTCACTGTTATAGCTTTTATGAGAAGTGCAAACTTTTCTGTTCATAAATTTTAAATAAGTAGAAAAATATTCCTGTTATGATTTAATATTGTAATTTATCTGTTACCTTTTTTGTTTAATTTGATTATTAAAAAGTGACTACGTGCAATCTTTCCACTTTAATTGCGTAATTTGTCGACGGTTTCATAGTTTTATTTAATTATTTATTATTATTATTTTTGAATGATTAAGCAACATAATTTAATGTTTTTTAACTAATCAATTGGTTATTAAACAGTCTCTTTGTTTTTCTTTCTTTCTTTTTTTTTTTTTTTTGTCTTCCATCATACAGCATAGAAGGGAGAATACATACAGGGAGAAGCATAACTACACCCTATACAGATTGTACGTAGTACGATCCAAAAGTTCGAGCGACAAGCTGTACTTACCTGCAGCCTTACCTAAAATAGTTCACATTACCAAAGCACATCCACCTTCAAAAGGTCACCTTGAGGGACTATGTACTTCTGCCAGTGTTCATATAACTTTTGGAAACATTCCTGGAAGCCACTTTTTTGCTACCTTCTGTGATGCAGCTTTATCATTTCCTGACGGAAGAAAGCGGCATCCATGCAAATGTTTTTTTGCTCAGAACAGGGAAAATTCACACGGAGCTAAGTCCCATGAAAGGTTATGGGGCAGTTCTCAAAAGGTGGGAACAAAAAAGTTAACTTTGAGCAATTTCAAAAATTTTCGAATTTGACATCAATTTTGATTTTATTCTATAGTATGCATACCTAGAACACAATATATGAACATGAAAAGACAGCAGGTATTTGTAAAAATTGTTAATTAGCAAATTAAATCAGCAGTCTGTAGGTAACAGATTTTGGACATTGTTGTCCTGTAGGTAACGGATTTTGGACATCATCATAACGTAAGTTTCACCATTTTTGACAATTGTTAATCTGATTTTTAACTTTTCCAATGAAAATTTTATTTACTACTTTTTAAATTTTGCAATTTAATAATAAAGAGGATAATTAATGAAATACTTGAATGGCTATACATGCTGCTCCTTACATATAATAAAGTTTTGGAATGATTTTGAAGAAATTGATGCAAGGTTAAAAAAAAGCTTCAAATTAAAAATAATACAATTGTAAAAAGTGACATCAGTTTTAATAATGAATATTTTTTCTAATGTCATAAGGATTAAAATGATGTCTAAAAAAATTATTGAAGAAAGAAATTCGTATTTCTATTTGGAGATCGCTAAATTATGTTTCCAAAAGAAAGAAGAGAAAAAGAATTCTAAAATAATAAAAGCGGGGGGGAAAAATGCTAGCGCAGGTGATAAAGTCGCCAAAACTGGTACAGCTGACGATAAACTACATTTGTCAAATTGGAATTCCCCTCTGGTAACCTTTAGCTTATCCTATACTGTGCTGTCGCCAACGGAGGTTTGCTTGGCGATTTTAGCGCAAAATGGCTTTCGGTTCGATCATAAGCAGCCATGTTTCTACTGTAATTTATGTATTGTTCAATGTGTAACGTATTAATTATGCAAAATACCAATGGATTAAAGAAGATAACATTATAATAACCTTTTTTATTGAGGTTAGAAGACAGTAGATCATCAAAAATTTTGAATAAATGGACAGAATTTATCGGCGTCAAGATCGTAACGCCATTTGGACATCTCACATGTACGTTTAAAAAAAATCATTTTTCTTCTAAGATACTGCATAAAAGCTTATGAAAACACTTTTAAACAATTAAAAATTGATTCTGAGGCTCGATAAACACCTTTAAAATGAAAACATCATATACTTAGTTCTCAAAAAATAGCATTGTAAAGATCGTAAATTTTGGACATGCATCAAATTTCAAACTTACTATTTTCTAAAATTGTTTACAAAGTGAATAATCTGTCTTTACTTTTGTTATTTGTGTAAAATATTAACAAAAAATTATTCAGTGTAAGATTCATACCTTTAAATTTTTTTTTTTGAAACGTATGGAAATAATTTTAAAAAATTTTTCTTTAATGGTACATTTGCTCAGTTAACGTTTTGGTATGTCCAAAATTGCGCATTTTAGCAAAGAAAATATTTTTTAAGGGCATTTAAAGAGCATTTTTTCCATAATTTATGTCAATTCTTGTCTCTATACAGTATTATAATTTAACTCAAAAATTTTTGAGTTAATTAAAATGAAAGTTATTTGGTGTTGAAGCTTCAAAGTTGAGGTCTGTGTTTGCTCCCACCTTTTGAGAACTGCCCTATGTTATTTATTTGTCATATCAGACTATTGACCAATCGAACCGTGCATCCTCCACAAGAAAGTCGACTTCTTCCCCACGATGAAGTTAAAGAAGCAGCGCAAGAGGCCTTACAGGAGGTTGCGATAAATGTCTTCCAAGAGTCCTTCTAAAAGCTATACGAACGTTGGCATAAGTGCATAGTCGTTCAAGGTGACTATTTTGTAGATAGATGTACTTCGGTTATGTGAATTATTCAGGGTGACGGTTTTATACAGGGTAAGGTTTTTAACTTGTCCTTGAACTTTTATATCATGCTACATACGTATGAGCTTTCAACCTACTATTTCATAAAGTTTTTGAGTGACGCAAGTTTACGCGTATAAAGACATCACAAGAGAATTTGCAATAATTAACTAAGGAGACATTAAAAATGGATATTTTGATCATCTATATGTTCTTAGGTACATATGTTCTTATGTACAAATGTGCCGAAAGTACTTGTGAAGTTTAAATTGGGTAAGCGTAAAATAGAAATTTAGGTCGAAATCTGATTTTTTTTTTGTGATTACAATTCCTTATTCGGAGCAAGGAAGTAAAAATGAAATGAATCAATGATTCTTTAAATCCCTGACAATCTTATCAATTTATTTCTATTAGATTTTTTTTTCGCCATCGGCCATTTGAAGGAAAACCAATCGGCATCGGCCCATCGGTCAAGCCCTAGCCGTTTGCGAATTCATCTATATTATGCCAGACTGTTTATGGAGGAGTTAGTTGCAACTCTCCAATTTTAAACGCAACAAAAATATGAGAAATAGTTAGGGTTTTTCTCAAGATATGAAAATACTCCTTGACATGTTTAGAGAAGTGAAATGTATGAAATTAATGAAGACCATAACAATGATCAATCATATATTCTACAGAAAATTAAATTTAAATTTTCTATGAATGAAATAGGTGACAGGGGCATGGTATTTTTTGGTTTTTAACAGTTAGAATGTTTATCATCTTTGTATTTAAAATTAACTAAAACATTCAAATGTAATATTTTTGAAATCCCATCCATTTTTCTACAATTAATAATAATCTACAATTATTAATAATAATTTTAATAATCTTTCAAAATACTAAGTTAGAAAATATGCTTTACGAAATTTAGTGGAATAATGTGCAGTGTTGAATAAAATTATCTTTTATGAAAATAATGACAATTTTATTAAAATTAATTAATGGAATGAATATGGGTAAATATTGTTTATCATATACATAAATTCAGCTTTTGGCCGAGTCTCACAAAATGTTTAAAAATAAATGAAAATACTGTTTATACATAAAATTACTCTTTGATTCTTGCTTTATTTTTAGCAAAAAGGTAGATAACTTTTTCTGTAATGCCTGTGAGACTATTCATTGTGCTTCCATCAGAGCTGTTATACGCACGCAGCAAAAATCTCACTGTAAACAACGTTTTTGAAACGATTTTTTCAAAGATCGCACCCACAAAAGGAACTGCTTCCAATCTTTGTAAAATTAAAAATTTTGTGGCAGGGTAGAGGGCAGGGGTTACAAGAAGTGTGACATCACATTTTTTATGACAATATGCTTCGTACAAACAGGGTGACATGTAACAAAGGCACTGAGGGCTAAGGCAATGAGGCAATGTGTGACACAGGAGGATGGTTGCCAAATTTTATCACTTACGGACAGCCACTAATAGCATAGATTTCCAGGAGGAAGTCCTAGATCTATTTATGTCTGAATAATTCAAATAAACCCTCTTCTGATTAAAAAATCAGAAGCTGAATTGGTCCTTGATTCATTAGTTATGCTCCCCCCCCCCCTAAAGAGCAAAGGCACTTCTTCCCCCTAAACATTGAGATGACCCCCCCCCCCCCAAAAAAAAAGTAAGAGCCTTTAAAATTGAGAAAAAAAACCTTCAACCTCCCTCTTAAAATTTCAGTGATGCAGTAACCCATGATACTCCCCCGTTCCCAGGTGGGCACCCCTGGATTCCTTATCCCATTATTAATTATCCAAACCAATTCCTTTATATTTTTAATATTCAATGGGAAAAAAAAGACTGTTGCACAGTCTAATTTATAACTAACTCTCTTCTTAAATGCATAATTACAAACATATCCAATTAGTAGATGTAGTCATGAAGATAAATCTAAGGAATTCAATAAAAATTATACTCTAAAACACAAAATTGATTTATCCTTTTTAAAGTTAACAATATAAATTCAAAAAAGTTTTGAATAAAACAAAAAACATAAGTTAACAAAGACAAAAATGCAAAAATCCTACATATTCAGTGGCAGCATTACCATGCCCCAATTGCGAGGGGCTCCCATAACCATAGTGGACCCAAAAAGAAACCAAAATGCACATGATAAGTTCTGTAATTAAGGCTCCCCCTAACCTGCAAATCTGCTACTGCATAGCAAAATATTTGTCAATATCCTCTTTTTTTTCTAAAAAATCATTTGTTCAGATAACCATTTTAAAACTTAGATCTGGATAAAACATAACTTTTTTTAGACAAAATATTGAACCAAGAGCGCCCATATGCAAAGTTTCAAGGGGGGGGGGGGGGCTCAGATATTTTCCTTATGGTTTAGCAGGATATTTTCCCCATGAAAACAGATTTCAGTACAGATTAGAGCTATTAAAATTTCTAATGATATTTCTAATAAATTATTCATCAATTGCTGGAGAAGAAATTTTTATACATTTTTACAAAGAAAAAAGCAAGGAAGTTCTAATTTTAAGGTGGGGGGGGGGGGCTGAAGCCCCTCTTACCCTCATACCCATAAGGGCGCCCTTGTATTGAACATATGACAGGTTAATGAAAAAAAAAGGCAAACATAAAAAAATTTACTTTTTCTTCAGCATTGGCTTGAAGAACATGATTTGTACATTTATCAGGAATCTTGCATTCATGTTCTTCAAAGAGATATTCTATCACATTTTTATGCACTCTCCAGTTGAATTATACTAAGCCACACTTGAATCTAGAAAGAATTTGTTCTTCTCAGTACCAAGTATGAAATTAAGCACAAAAATAGGGAAGAAGAGAGGCTTAATTTATATTGGAAAATAAATTACACACACACATCAATACATACACTTCCCGCATTTTGAGAGGAGAAAATTACTCCTTCTGGACCCCTTTGTATGACAGGTCAGCTTAAAGCAGATATAACAATGAAACTTTTTAGGTTAATGGAGAAAGAAATTTTATAAACCACTATTATCATAAGCAGTTGAAATGCTTTAAATATTTAGTAAAAAAGGAATATTCATACTACAAAAGTAAAATAAGCCAATTGTTGAAAAAATAAGACATAAATCCTTTTGGTTAATAAAAGAGCTTCAAATGATCAACGCAGAACAAATCACTTAGTAAACTAAACTGATCGCTAATTGGCATAATTTCTTTTGACCAAAATATGGGAGCCTTAAAATCTTCACATTATCAAACATAATTTCAGAAAATTTCATTTGACTTTTCGACATCAGAATCTCCAAAGCAGAATATTACTAAATTTGGGACGTACATTACAGAACAGACCTGAACTGCAATTCTGTTAAAATGTGAGGATAAAACGCAGGCAAATTTTCTGCAGAAATTGTAGGTTTCTGCAGAATTTCTACAAATATCTTTTATCTTTAAGATGTGTTAACTTTTCAGAAATTCTGCACAACTTCTAAAGATTCTTTCAAACTATACATAAATCTAAAATCCCTGCAAATTATGCTTATTTGGCTGAAAACTTGCGCAAAATGTCGAGTTTTGTGCATTATTTGAAACTTTGGATTTACTTCCATTTGAAGAAATCTGCAGAATTTCTGCAAAATTACATCTTTAGTTAGAAGATATTTGCAGAAAATCATCTTTGGCTACCTGCACCTGCTTTATGCCCCTTAACGTGGGAGAACGTGCATTCCCCGGGTGAACGTTAAGACGTGCGGGAGTCATCAAATGATCCCAGATCAAAACATAGTCATTCACCAAAAAAAACATTTTTTGACTTGTTTACTATTAAAACCATAACGTCTTATAAATTTTGACATTAAAATTGAATTTTAGACATAAGTGTGATTTATAAATGAGCTTTACATCGCACTTGTAATGAAAGTATTTCTACGTTTGTTCTTTAAATCAAGTTTAGACACACAGCGAATAATTACCCTTTATGAGAGCCAACCATAATGCTGTTGCTGGTATTTTTGATGCAGAACTTGTAGAATTAATGATAAAAATGTTTCATTTTTTATTGAAACTAAAAAAAGGAAAAAAAAAACACTACATTCAAGGCAAACTCATCTCACTTTACTCTATTTTACATTATATATTCCAGTAAAAAATCAGAATTATTCACTTTATTTAAACAATTTCCATCTTTTATTCAATTCTGTATCATATTCACTGAAATTTTCATGATCTAAGAATTTCTCTTCTAAAAAATCTTTAGCTCCATATTCTTAATTGATAAAACTACTATTTTATTCAATTTCAGCAAAAAATGTTTGCAAATGACCTATTTCTTTCTAGTATGCTATTGACATTCCTATTTACATGAAATAACTTCAATATACTGAAGGGATATAAATAAAATAACAGTATTGGGCATTCAGGTCTGTAAAACAAACGGCAGGACAAGCGGGGTCATTTTGTGACCCCAGTAACTTACTAAACATGTTTTAGCGGCGCACAAATGCTAGAAATCCATTCAAATTGCTACCAAAAGGTAGATGGGGGCACCAAACTCGGCTACTGATAAGAAAAGAATGAACCGGTGGCTATTACTATTGCAGAAGGCTTGGTGTCATACAATGACCCCCACGCGTCCTCCCGGTTAAATCCCCTAATTGGCAATCCAAATTATTGGCTATCCATGGCAAAAAAATTCCGTTCAGCATCTTTGTGTAGCCATTTCTTGGTTGTACTATTGGCCATGTGCTGATATTCTGAAAGAAAACACTGCTACTAGTGCAATGAGATACTTAGAATGGTGTCAAAGCACTCAGAACAAAGAATCATGGTTTTTGAAAGAGGCCATGTTTATCCATATACAATCAATTTTTGTTAATTGTTATGTGAATGTTTTGAAGGTATGAATTTATCATGCAGAAGAATTTTGGTCAAAAGATTTTATGCTGCAAAACATCAGAAAATATTCTGTTTTGGAGATCAGAATATTTGTTTTTTTTAGCATAGCAAAAACAAGTTTTGAAACATACTGCTAATCCATTAAGAGTTCTTGTTCAAGAACTGTTGAAAATTGCTTTAACTGTGGAAGTAATATTAATGAAATTTTTAATTTAAGTTTCAATTGTTTTTTTTACAAAAATTATACTCTTTTAGAATATTTTTTAGAATCCGGCTAATTTTTCTAACTCTTATTACTGTCCCTGGAAAATAACAAATCGTATTGTCAACTGTTAATTAGTTATTTCAAATTTTTCCAGGGTCAAAGTGTATTAAAAACTTGAGGTAAATTATATCAAAACACAATAGAAACCACACATAAGTAAATACATTAGTTTCTCAGAACAGGGGGATCTTCCCCCCCCCCTAAACAATGAGACTGGTTATTATATTAAGCCCTATATTTTATGCAAGATATCAGTTTTTAATCATTGTAACTTCTCTACCTGCATAACCAATTAACCATAATCAGGGCCGGGTTTAGGGGAGGGCAGGTGGGGCTACTGCCCCGGGGCCTCCACAACAAAGAGGCCCCCACAATAAAGATTTTACAAAATATCCTAACTTTCACAGTTCAGGAGATTTTACATTTTCTCTCCCCTATGAAGTATAATAATAATAATATAACAGCAACTTCAGGATGTATTTACTATTAAAGTGCTGATCAAAAATGTTGGATATATACATACATATCAAAATATTCGGATGTATATCAAAGTATCAGATTTTTTCGAAAATATGATGATCTTTTCGAACCCTGATTAGGGGTCCCCACTCCTTCGTTGCCCCGGGTGCCTCCAAATCCCGCCCTGACCATAACCATTTAGTAATATTTTTTCCCCTTACACTGAGTGCATAAAAAGTTGAATTTAGATTCGTTACAACTTAAAAGTTTTGAGCTTACACAATATTCTTCAGAATTCTTCAAAAAATGCTCTAGACTACATAGCCCCTGCACTTTCTTTGTTAGAAACTAAGCTCTGGGATAAATACATAATTATGCAAATGTGTAGAAAGATTTAACAATTGTTTCATAGATTTATCTTGAAATTAAGCTCATCTTCTTTGCCTTTTGATGAATTAGTGCTCATTTTTTTTAAAGAAAAATTGTGTAGGAGCCATATTGTCACCAAAACTCCTCATGCATGTAACTTGTGTGAATTCTGCCTAAATTGTAACATTTCACATAAGTTGAAAGACTCAGGAACTGAGCTTATAATGCCAAATTAAGCCCTGTGATACGTATGTGAAAGGAAGCTCTTTATTTTCTTCTTCTGATGATTAACTTATATCATACAAAAAACATTTAAGTAATTATTCCCTTACAAATATCCAGGGCTCTTAAAATGCAGTGTACAGAAGGAAACGGGTACTTCTAAAACAATAAGCAAAAAAATTGAACTCTTTAGTGAACGTAGTGGCCGAGAAAATAAAACTTTTTCACTAAATGTTAAAAAGAAAGATCTATGCTTAACTTTTTTGTATATGGATACTCAAATTAAAGACATTCACAAATGCAAAAGCTATTTTTAAAATTCACTTTCAGTTAGCTATAACCAGTATGAAAATTCAAACATAAGTAATAATTCCGGGGGGAAAAACGATTGCAATATTATTAATCGAAAAGTAGTCGTAGATTTAATAGCGTTGTTAAATCATCTCGAATTTTACGATACTTCATAGCACAGGTGTCTTAAACATGAAATTCTTGGGTATTATGTAAACCAATGAATGAGACTAATACGCAAGAAAATTAAGAAGAAAAATAATCATTCGGGTAACAACAGCAGTAATGCGCAGAGAAAAGTAAAATCTTCACTTTATGGCACACATTGTTTTGTTTCTACGATGTCAGTCTCACACCACGACATATCGCTGATAATATCAATAATTAGTTACGCAAAGTCAACCAAAAAAATAAAATAAGATGCAAAACATTATCTCAGTACCTAAAAAATGCATCAATATTTATACGCAGTTAATAAACAAAAGCGTATTTCTTGGAATAATGGCTGCTCTGGTTTGTTTACATGGCAGAAAAATCTCGCTCTAAGACTTATTGCTCAATGAAAAGGAATATTTAGAGATACAAACAGTGAACTTACGGAATATGAAAAACTTATAACGTGAAGTGGTCATTCCAGGCAATTACAAGCGGTTCTCGATGCAAAATTAGCTCCAACAGCAATATTAAGCCTATTCGCAATGAAGATTAGATGCAATGCAGAGATGCCAATCGTCAACAAAGCGAATTCACATCCTAAAACTAAAACAGCACAGAAACTACACACTTAAAAAATGTTATGTATCCACAAAAGAGTGAGCGCAAGCTCCTTTCACGAAATGCCTTTTAGTAATCCGCGTAGTTCTTTGTTATACGTTGGTCCAGTGTTCGCAGTTTGGTCAACGGAGCCCAAAACAGCTGCTTTCTCCATAAGCAAAACACAACAGTCTGATTCTCTGCGCATCTGGTTTGGTGCCGAAACCCTCAACCACTAACGGACCAATCGCGGCTCAGCTCCGCTCTACGACACACCAGGACAGCGCTTTCAAGGACATTGGCCTCGCAACAGCTGGATCATGGCCAAACAAAGAGCCATGTGACAGGTTTTTCAATCTGGAAAAAACACAAACCTAAAGTCCACAATATTTTTTTCTCCTGTAACCTGCAGTGCTTGGTTGACTCACTTATGCTTCGTTTACTATGTTTTCACTTCATGCTGTGAGGAATATCGGAAATTGGGCGGGGAAAACAGTTTTCGCATGTTTTTAATTTGTATTAAAATGCAATTACAAGATTCAACTATCTTTGTACAAGTGATTTGTTGAATTTATTAATGTCATTTTTTAATGCTTTAGGATCCTCTCAAAATATTAAAATTTTGGGAAAGTTTGTTCAACTCTTTCAACTGCTTAAATTATATCGATTACTAATTGGGATCAGTGCTCATAATTACGGGTTTTTCCATCCAAATGCGGGTTTGTTTGTTTTTTTAAGTTGATAGTGTTTTCTTCAAAAACGTTTCATTTTCCGGGTTTCTCAAAGTTTTTTTTTTTTTTTTTTTAAATTTTTGGGTGGCATTTATTTTTTTTTAAGCATTTTTATTATACTTTACCTGATTGTCACGGAGTAATCTGAGGCCTGCTTTTGCTTATATTTCAGCAACTAGATCACTTAGAGACTTCTAAATTTTTACTAAATGATTTGTTTACTTAATCTTAAGGTTCAACTTAACGCTGAAAAATTAAAAATCTGAAATAAAATTATTATTTCGGTTAGGATGGAAAATAGCAAATTTCATGTAATTTCCCCATTATTTAAATATGAGCGCCGTTGTTACAAATTTTGTGCTGCTTCCAGAGGTGCCCTCCCCTAAGAGCAAGGACGCACCCCCCTAAATATCGCGAAGATCTCCACCAACAAAGCAAGACCCAGTCCCCCCCCCCCCCTCAAGTGAAAAATACCCCTCAAAGCACGCTGAAGTGAGACGCTATGAACTAACAAACACAAACAAACGCAATGAATCATCTTTTTGAAGTCAGTTAAAAATGTGCAGACACTTATGTAATTTACTTTGAACTTGGTAAAAGTTTTATGTATTAAGAAGTTAAGAAAAAATTTCGATTGTTTTGCAATTTAAAAAAAAAAAACACATTTTCTGTTATCATGCCTACCAGTTAGTAACTGGATTAAATTATTAAAATAAGTCGCTAATTGAACAGGTAGTGCTAACAATAAACTTGTAATTTTAATAGTAAAACCTTCATAACAATTTTCGCCCATAACTGAAAAAATTGATTACAGATACATTTGTAATAAAAGAGAAAACACATTGGCAATAAATAAATTACGAGAAATATCATAAATATAAAATTTTTAAAAACTAACAAGTAAGATACAATTTAGTGGATGAAGGAAAATAAGGAAACATTACGAACGTTCTGAGGTAATGATGTCGGAACTTATCGGAATTACATTGAAAAAGTTAACATTTAAAATTTTGATACCTCATTGCCACAGCGAAGGAGCTAAATATATCGCTTAAACTTAATGCGATTAAACGAGACCTTGGATCGCATTTTGATATTCTTGGGATTAAATTATCTTGTTCACAAATGACATAATACAATCTACTTAGGAAGATTTTTTAAGATGACGAGAGGGAATGACATAAGCTTAGAGAAGGAATAACTTTAAAATCGCGTATTCGGCAGTGCTCAGTGATCTGTTCAAGCGCCCTACTAAATTTTTGGAATTGCTAATCTTGGTTTTTAAAGCAACCTACAGCCAACATTATAGAAATCATTCCATTTCAGTTCTTCACATCAAATGCGAAATTCGAAAAAAAAAAAAAAAACCGCGAAGGGCTTGTTTAGCAATTAGGGGCACCCCCCAAATAAAATGAGGGGGGGTGCGGAATTCTCGATTTACCGAATGAAACTCCGCGTTCCAACATAAGCGTACACATTGCATACATAACTACATCAAATAAAAAGAGACATTAGGTGACATAAAGAAAATCAATCTTGCAATGCTATCTCCAAATTTGCCGAACCATCAGACAAAATTTTCAGAATAAGGAGTTTTGGAAGGTCATAGTAACCCTAATGAGACCTTGATTAGTAACCTCCAATCGGGGACTCACTGTTTTGCGATTACTCTTTTTGTGCATACTCTGAGCTCCACCCCCCCCCCCCCCCCCTTAACCTTAGAGGGAATTTCGTTAATTGTTTATTTTGGACAAAGTCGTAGTTTCAGGGTAGACAAAGTCGTACTTTCAGGTCTACCTAGGTAGACGGCAATTTCCACCATCTCCAGACCTTTTGGCAGGAATCTTGAAGCTTGCCATGTAGGATAGAGGGGGAGGCAGTTATGTGCATGGACGTCTTCTTTTTAACACATTTTAAAAATATGTACCTCCCCAGCACTTGAAAAAAATTTGAAATGATGTATATTTGGCGATAATGATTCCCTTTACAGAAGAGTATCAGTTTCAAAAAAACAATTCCCACATAGAGACTCATTGTTTCAATGATCAATTGAGAGGCGGTGGGAAGCAAATGGATGTAAGTGGCAAAATTAAAATTTGGAGATAACCAGTACACATGTTAGGTGAACCTCTCCTCTGTCTTGGGCAAGAGATCAGGGGCGGATTCAGGGGAGGGTCAAAGGGTCAGCTGCCCCCCCCCCCCCCCGGCGTTTTGAGTTTTTTGTTCATTTTCAAAAGAACAATAATCTCTGCGGAGCTTAACGTTTTTTCAGAGCACTCTTCCACCTCAAATTACATGTGTGTGTGGGCTGTTTCCAACTACACTTGAACTTTCTTAATACGATCACGTTTAATACGAAATCACGGCCAAAACGAACATTTTGTTCATTAAGTTTGGTTTGCTATCTTATTACATCAAATATTTCACGCATAATACCTACATTAAATTGAGAGTCTCAGCTATAAGAAGAACAAAAATTTCTGACCTCTTTACTTAAAATGTTCGTTTTTAGAAAATATTCATCATTTTTTTAGGTAGCAGAAGTGTCAAGAGAAGAAAGTATTAAATATTTTACATAGAAAATAAAGCCCAAACATTTGTTTACCTGTGCACATTTAATTTACTCGGAGCTAAAACTGTTCATCTTCCACTGTTGATTACAACCTATTCCGCGATTGTTGATTATTATCTTCCTTTTTCAATATTTTCCAAACACATTCATTTATAAAAAAGCAACTGATTTTTTTCTGAATGTACTCATTGTTAGTATACAATGTATGTATTAGTAGTAATGTTTTTTAAATATTGGTAAGCATTTCTTCGTTTTTTTCACAGTATCACTCATTCACGGTTGTTACGAATAACGGACATTTCGTATTAACTGAGTTCAACTGTACTTTATTCCTGTAATATCATATGTTCAAAGCTTACTAATGTGACCAGCCTGTCTGCTTAAAGAAATGTAATTTTTGAACAAAATTTGAGTGATACATGGCACAGGCTTTGGCAGTGAACAATTTGGGGGGGGGGGGGGGGTAATTTGAATGAATTATGTTCTTTGGGTGAGATGATGCTCCGTAATGAAGGGGTGCGCCATCACTCATGGTGAATGGGCAGCGTTGCTTACTTGATACTTTTTAACGTGCGAAATATAAACATGACCATTGAAACTTGACCCTCGCTCCCTAAAAAAAAAATTTCTGGATCTGCCCCTGCAAGAGATGGTACTAGTAGCCCTGGTAGTTGCTGCTATACAGCATGATTTAGAAAACAAACTCAATGAAAGCCAACCTAGTATATTATCTTTAAATGCGTTTTACGCAAAACTTGAAAATGTACACTTACATCCCTTTGCTTCTCACTATTTCAGTTATATTCTTCTTCCTAAAGAAGACTTTAACAGAAAATGAGCTTGGAAAATCTCATTTTCTGCTACCAAAAAATGGTTTTAAAATGTAAATTTTGCTTTAAAATACAAATGTCATTCTGACTACAAAGAAAGAAAAAGTGAATTTTTAAGAACAAGAAGATTTTCGACATGAAATTTTCACATAAAAATTAGTGCGAGTTAGTTTTATTTGGAGCTAGGCGGTATAATAAAAGCTATTCATACAGAGCTGTGTACCGCGCCTATTTCTTGTCTCAATTTTTTAATTTTAATTTTATTGATTGCTTTGGAATTGACATAAACATACATAAATTAAGATCTACTTCAATTTTTCAATGTTGCACAATCAAGAAATAATGTACTTAGTTTATTTCACACTTTTTAGTGCGATCCAAGCTTACAGAAATAGCCTTAGGAATTAAAAAACATTTTCTTGCATTTTATATTACCTTGCTCGTCCCTTGTGTTGCTTCTTTCCTGGGGTGATGTTGCCTCTGGTACCATGAGAAACTTACTGTGAACGGAATAATCTTTTATTCTGTCCAACGTGATAGCGCTGGACCCCCAAGATCAAAGCCGGAAGTTCCTCCCTGAAGGGCCTCTGCTCCGCAGATGTTCGGAGAGTGCCACTTGCAGCACATAAATCTTTCCAGGCCTTAAAATATGTTGTTCTTATTTCAAACAAAATGGAGCTATAATAGTAGAGCAAAGCGAAACTAATTCTACATGTCTTCTTTTTTGGTGGTCCTGATTAATGCATGGGCCAAATGGACCTAAGCCCAGGGGATTGGCAGTGGCGGCATTTTAAGGGGTGAGGGGGGGAGGTCATGCTGAAAAAATATGGAGTTTTGGGTACGATTAATTTCTGACTGTTTGGATTTTGATAAAAAGTATCAAATCGGCGAAGAATAATTTTTTTTTTTTGGGGGGGGGGGGGGAATAGAACCGACTTCACAAAATTGCTCTAAAAAGTTAAAAAAAAATTTTATCCTTTAAACACCATCGATAATACTTTTAAGCATAATTTTTGAAGTTGACGCAAAAACAAAAAGTAAAATCCAGTGTAACCATACTTAGTTCATATTTTTTCAGAAAATCATCTAAAGTTAGGAACGAAACATTTATGTCGTTACTCAGATATGCTGTCATCAATGCATAACGTATGTGGTAGTGAAGAAACTGGGCCTGGTTAAATTTATAGTTGTAGTTGAGTTATGTCTGTGAATAGTTTTCGCTATCGTGTTTTAATGGATAGGGGATGGCCCTAAGTTGGGCCATCCCCTATCCATTAAAAAAAGAATCATCAAAATCGGTTCACAAGGTGAGACTTTGTGAGTAAACAAAAAAAAAAAAAAAAAAAAAAAAACACATACATACGGTATGAACTGATAACCGCCTCCTTTTTGAAGTCGGTTAAAAAGACGTTTAGTGTGATAAAAACGTTTTAAGTTAATATCAGAAGCAATGAAAGAAAGCAATTTTTAAAATGTTTACCTCTTACATTTAATTCATAAAGTATTTAACATGTTTGCATGATCTTATACATCCATCCATCTCATGTGGAATTATTCAATTATGATCACATACAATATAATGTTGGATGGATAATACTGTTGACGGTTTGGGGTTGGGGTGTAATGCCCTTCATGGGACCATCCCCCCTGGTCAATTTCATTTTTATCTTTCTCTTTCTTTACTAATAATAAAACTCAAAAGTCTCTTTGTCCGGAGGATGTCTGGATGTCTGGATCTCTGTAACGTGCATAGCTCCTAGACCGTTCGGCCGATTTTCATGAAATTTGGCACAAAGTTTGTTTGTAGGATGGGGGTGTGCACCTCGAAGCGATTTTTTAAAAATTCGATTTTGTTCTTTTTCTATTTCAATTTTAAGAACATTTTCCGGAGCAAAATTATCATAAGATGGACGAGTAAATTACGAAACTATAATGACGTGGAATGGGAGAGCGAATGAACATAGCTAATTGGCGAGAAATTCGTCATCCATTATTTGTAAATACACAGGCGAACCGAATCACCTTTTAATTTTCAACTACGGGCAAAGCCGTGTGGGTAACACTAGTGTTTATATATTTTACTAGGTTACTGGGTTTGACAATGTGGTAAGAATTCTCTCTCTCTGAGATGTTAATCTGATCAGTTCTGCGAAATTAAGTTCGCGTTGCTAAACCACATCAATCAATAACAATTGTTTGTTTTGGTTTCATGATTTCCTTTTTGTGACATTTAACTATTCCGTTAATACAAATGTAGTCAGGGCCTGATTATCGCACAGGTCAACTAGGCCCTGGGCCTATGGTCCCATCTTCCTAAAGAGCTCCAATGTTTTTTAAAAAGTATGCATAGCATTTTAAAACTAATAACTACAAGTAATAGTACATGTAATTCTTTGGAAAATAATATGTTACTAATCGAGAAAATAACTTCCTTAAAGGGAAATTTTTATAAAGTCTGCCAGAAGCAGATTTACCATGCCCTAATAGATAGGGGCCCTGAAAGGGATTCATAAATGCACGTGATGCATGATAAATAATTAACCTAGTTCTGTGGTTGACAAAAGGGCCTCAAAAAATGCATTCCAATGGACCCTCAAACTTGTGAATCAGCCACTGCATTCTGACATAGTGATTAGGGGGGGGGGCCCCAAATTATTGTAAGCTTTGGGCCTCACTTTTAGTTAGTCAGGTCTTGAATGTAGTTTCTATTCTATGGAAACGCATTTATTATAATATAGTACTTATGAAAGGTAACATAATAATTATGGGAAATGTTATTATCGCCTACACAAATGAAATGAGAAAAAAAAAAAAAAACTTTTTTTCAACACGTTTTCTTGACTGGAGCAAATGACAATCAAGTATTAAGGGGGTATTCTAATCGAGAAATTAAAAAAAAAAAAATGAATTTTTTTTCCCTTCATATTCTCAGAGTTTAGACCTTTAAGAATAAGTTTTCTAAGAGGGTTTATGGAAATTCAAATTATTTTTGGAGTTATAGTTAATTTTGTTGAAATAAACTATTTTTCTGAAATGAGACTGCAAACTTTAAAAGCGTTTTTCTCGAAACTAGTTTTTTTCGATACGGTTGACAAGATATCTCAAGTTCTAATACACCGAATTTACTCGAAATTTGGTACAGACTTTCTTAGTACGATCAAATATGTCCCCAAGTAGGGGTTTTTGAAAATTTTGATTTTTATTATTTTTAAAAAATACCAAAGTTCAAAAAAGGAGACAAAAATGATTTTTTTCTTCAAAAAAACGCCATTTTGTTTTTTTGTTTTTTTCAAATCGGCTACGTCCAGACAATTCTACATCCTTGTTTAATAAGAATTAACCTTCACTTTTATGTTTCAGATTACCTGCAGGATTAGAATCACGTCAACCAGGAGCCCCCCCCCCCCCCCCGCCCTCCAGGAAAAATGGATAGTGAAATTAGCTGCTGTTGTCTTTTTTTTTTCTATTACGCTTATAAAATCACTTTAAAATTAAGTCTCTAGACTAGAATACCCCCTTTAGTCGCTGCAATAACTTCGTCCTTTCTCTCGGTCTCGTCTCTTTGTTTTTAACATCGTTTTTATTTTCAGTCACATGTTGAACAGGAGAAAAAAGTAACGTATTTTTTTAATCTTGATCAGTTTATCTTAAGCTTTATGCCAGCGAATGCAAATCTTGTGACAGTGTTAAATTTTAAGAAGCCCCAAGGCCAATGAAGTGGCATTTGTTTTTTTTTTTTTTTAAGAATCGACATTTGAATCAGAATTCGAAATAGATGGTGTTAGTCGCAAATTGCCACTAGAAATTTTAGTTTAATGACCGCGATTTCTCAATCAGACGCCATTTTGGACGTTTGACTTACCATAAACACAATTAATTTGACGATTTTAATTTTACACCCAGTCGTAATATTTCTCTATTGTTATGCATTTAAGTATTGTGGCTTAGTTCCTGATTACTGAATAAGCGAACTAAGCCGTGATTGGCTTTTTCAGAGCCTCTTCTTTTCAGGTGCTCCCAAATGGTTAAAATTGTTTCAGCCAATGGCCAAATTTGTATAAGATTTGATTACTACAGGGGCCCCGAAAAAGTGTTTGGCCTATACTCCTCGTAATCTTAATCGGGCCCTGTAGGCTGAATGGCTTGAAATTGCAAATGTATATATTTTACTTTTATCAAAAGAAATTCTTTCATATTAGTATGATTAACGTAATAGTCGGAAGTTGAAAGCACTGCTTTAGCTAATTGAATCATTTTTAAGATTACGCGTAAGCGGGACATTGTGGCCGCTGCAAAAAGAAAAAGACTTTAATGTCCTAATTTCAAACCCTGGTTTTAATTGACTTATAACATAAGCAAACAATGATTAAAGTATCATAGTAACTTATTGAAAAACAAATTAAAACATAATTGGGGTCTTTCTGAACTTTAAAAGTATTTTTTTTTTCTGAAAGAGCATGCTTAAAAACATATGATTTAACCATTTTTTTTTTAATAATTTGACAAAGTTTAATATTTTTGAACAATTATTTTAATCTGTACGCAGATTGAAATTCATTTTTTACGCTTCTGCATATGACATCACAAGTGGTGAAATGCCATTCAGTGATACATTTGCGTACAGCGCAAATTATCATGTCCTGGCAACGTGGTTGACAACCAAGCGTAAAACATTTAGTACGCCAATGGGGTAGCGGGCCAAAGTACTTCACTTTTGTCGTCATAGAGACTGCGCCTTATTTTCAGAACCGGCCATTCAAAAAAATTAAATAAAAAATAACTGTTGAGAAAAAAAGTTTTTTTCTGATCCCATGTCATTATTTATTGATTTATTTTTGCTTATTCTATCAATTTCAGTAACTAAAAGTTAGTAGTACTTTTGACCGAAGAAAACAACCCCATTATGATTAAATCTGCTAGTGACAACGGAAAGGGTATGGTGAAGTGTGACACCTTGTGACAAAGGGGAGAGGGGGTCAAAATTGTTAAAAAAAAGTGTGACATCATTTATATGGACAACCCCTTACACATTTCGTGTGGGTCCCTGGTAAGAAAAAAAAGGAAATGAAAGTTTCCACAACACAACAAAAATTCAAGGAAAAGAAAGTTTTTCACGACAATCTTTCTAAATGTCACGCAGTATAAAAATATGACAGTTTAACAACTCGGCACAACGCTTTTGTTCCCCACGAGCCTACCCAAGCAAAAAGAAGTTCCTCTATGTGTTTCCCCATAAGGGGCACTGAACACTGCAGGAGCTATGTGTTGCGTTTCCCTGTTTCTTGCGAACGATTTTCGTGCCACTGACTCTTCCAATGCATAGATTCCGTCTTATCCCTTTATAGACGGCAAGCATTCTATTTCCTGGAGACGGGTGTTCAAACAAAGGATGCATGCGTCGTATTTTGCAAGTTATTGATAACTCGCTTCCGATGGTTCTTCTAAGCTTCCTCTTTTTTAGAATTTCCTTGTTTTGGTCGGGTTATAGTGTGTTGTGGTGCGTAGTGATTTGATGCGCCGTTTGAAGAATCATGGTCATATTATTAACCCGTTAATGCCCGCATCTGTTTTGTTAGGAAAGCCTTGAAACTGATGCAGAAGCTTGTTTCGGATGATATATTTTTGTCTTCTTGTCTTTATGATAACAATCGGTCGGCATGCGGAAATTCGCCGACCAGAAATCCGTCGTTTCCTAAAATCTACGTTGTGTGTTTACGAGCACAAAACTGAAAAGGTAGCAATTGACATTAAGTTTTTTTCGAAAATTGTATGCAAGAGTTTTTAATATATAATAGCTATTTTTTATTGGTTTATTCTTAAGGGTCAGATTTCTTCATTTATTTTGGAAGGAAAATATTCTGAATGATAAAATCAGCTTAATTAAAACTCAACACGCTTTGACGTGTTCCAAAGTTCCCCTTCGCAAGGGTGCTCAGCACACAGTGAGCGATGAATTACCAATTACCCCCTCAAATGCTTCGGAGTACCTCCAAGAACGAGAACTCCATTCAAAAAGAGACTAACCTTAAATCAATCCGAACAATTTCAATGTTGCCATCTGCACCCCCCCCCCCCCCCCCATTGGGACCCCTGCCCTTTTGGTTATGAAGGAAAAGGTTTTGAGCTTCAGAGGCAGCATGTGACTGTTGCGTAGCAACCATACTGAGAGAAACAAGATGGTAGTTCACGTTCAACTCGACTGAGCTCTAACCTAACCCATGAACTTTTTATTTCAATTATTCTACTTTTTTCGGAAACATATTCAACATCGGGGTTCTCTTTATTAAGGTTTTCATCTGCCTGAGTTGTGACTAATATCACTCAACATATCGCAATCTCTCTAAATCATGGGTTCCCAACTTGTGGGTCGCGACTCCTAATGGGGTCGTCAAGCATTTGCTCTGGGGTCGCGACATTATTCTTACTTTTAACGTAAAAATCTTACCAAGTTTAAAAACCATTACATAAGTCAAAAAAAAAAAAAAAAAGGAAACATAATTTTTACTTTCTTTGTAGTGTCGGAAATAGAGGTTAATTTTTTTAATAGTACGGTTGTTTGAATTTTTGCTCAACATTTTAAATTTAATTCTTATTGTAATACTAAATTGTATTACGAGTTAATTTTCGGAAAAATGAAGGAATTGACTTTCTATGCGTTGCACAGTGGGGCGAAAGTGCCAAAAAGCGCTTAAAAATGTTTTTACACCTCTCTCGTTGTTTGATTACACATGTATATTATTTAGGAGTTTTTTCGATTTGTTTGGGCTCAGGCCAGGGTCTAAAGTTCGCAGGTTTACGCAGCTAATTCCTTTTCAGGGTCTTTCTACAGACCATTGATGACTAATTAATAATAATTTCTAAGAGGACATAGGAGGACATTTTTTTGTAGAGTGTTTTGAAAAAAATACCATTGAATTCCCTAGTTTTCGGTGCTGATCAAAACCGATTTTTGGTTTGAGTATTCGATTATTCATTTTTTTTTTTCGTTTTATTACTATCGTTGGCCATCAGAGAAATCAACCCGCCTTTAATAAGAAAAAAATGTATAGACTGTTTAAAAGCATTTTTTACTTCCTTTTACAAAAAAGGAAGTATTGTACACACGAAAAAAAATTCACTCAAAAATCGACCTTAATTTCCATTTTACTCACCCCCCCCCCCCCCCCAAAATGAATATTGAGTTTTTTTTCGACTCGACCACACGGGGATAAGTGCCTAAGAACGTATAGACACACGAAATATCCATAATGACGATTCCCGAGTTAATTACAACGAATTTTCTTGTGACGTCTGCATGTACGTATGTATGTGCGTATGTATGTCGCATAACTCAAGAACAGTATGTCCTAGAAAGTTGAAATTTGGTACGTAGACTCCTAGTGGGGTCTAGTTGTGCACCTCCCCTTTTGATTGCATTTGGAAGCTTCTAAAGGGGTCTTTTGCCCCTTTTGGGGGGGAATCATTGTTAATTTTGATGTAAACTCAAGTGGTGTTATAATTTGGCGGACACTTGGCGATATATCACCAGTCTGTTGGTCGCCAAGTTGTATCGCCAACTAGGCGGCAATTTGGCGGTTTTTTTTTTAAATCTGTTTCAGTTTGGCCACTATTGGTCATACTTAGAGAGTAAACTATTGAATCACATTAAAATTGCCAGTAATGGGGAAATGACATTAAATTGGAGTAAAAGGAAGTCATCTGATGCACCACATCAGCTCGTTTTTTTCTGTGATACATAGGGTCATGTCGCACTTTTTTTTGTGTTTGTGTTGCTTGCTTTCCTTTTGAATCCAAACTGTCTTTGTTCAGTTTCACGAAGTTCTTCATTATTCCCAGCAGAATCAGCATGGGTGGAGGCAGAAATGGGTGGTTCTACCTAGAATTCCAAATTTTGGCTGATTTTAAGCATTGTTCTTCCCAGAATTTATATTTCTTGCTGTCCATTTCGGTTTTCATGCAGTGAGATTTTCTATCCCAGCCTAGAGTCGAAGTTCAGAGGACAGTCAGTCTCATGGGGGGTGTTTCTATCTGCCAGGTAAAAAGAGTATTACTGAGAATTCACTCTTCTAGTTGGCCCTGTATCTTGGAAACTAGAGCTAAGCTCAACTTTTCATTGTGATTTTTGTGTTTAGCGAGGCAAAATACTTCGGAAATTGCTATTTTTTGAGCCGGATGCATTTTTGGTGTTGAGTAGTGTCATCGAGCTTTTGCCACTGGAGACATTTTATGTGACTGATTCCAGAGCTCTTTCCAGAAGTAAAGTTATTAAACTCACACAGTTCGGAACTCACTGGAAGAAGAGCTTTTAGGAGTGACAAAGGAGGACAAAACCAACGAGGGTACCGACATCCATGACACAATACCAAAAACGTTCACATTAAAAATTTTGAGCCATTCCTAGACAATAGAAATGATCTTTCTGATTTGTTAGTGAAGGAAGATTCTATCATGGAAATGATAGAAGTGACCATGAATGCGTTAATGCTCTGCAAAGAATTAATGAGAAAAATTCTTAATGACTGCCAGAAGACTATTATATCCAGCTCCTCTTTATAAACAGAACATGAAATTAATTTATGTTTTCGTTATGCATGTTGTGCGTAAAAGTCGATATAAGTACACATTAAACTTATTATACAATTAATCATCACTAGAATGAAGTATTTTGTTATACGAAGCCAAACCCCTATTTTAACACTAGTATTAGGTCTCAATTTACGCGGTTTCGATTTACGCGGCATTTCCGTGGAACGTAACCCCCGCGTGAAACGAGGGTCTACTGTCTTTCATGCAAGCGTTTTTTGTTTTTTTTTTTACATCACACTAACTAATAGAATCGAAGCTCTTTTTTAGCGATCAATAATTCATATTTCATTACCTGCATACGATATTTACTCTAAAAAGAATTTTGTCAATCTCTTTCTACTGTTTCAAGTTCAAAGCCTGATTGGAAAAATGTCAGCCTTTTGTCACCCATACGTGATATCTGTCAATAGATCTAGTTAAGGCCGCAGGTTACGTTATGTGCATTTCCTCTGTTGCCAAGATGCAAAATCATTATTTTTAGAAGGATGACCTTAAACAAAACCGTTCTACTGAGTCGATCTAAACGAGACAAAGAGAAAACGAAACGGTTGACTGGACGTTCTTCGGTGACCCATCGCAAATGCTATCTTCCGGTACATATCAAGAACTCTAGCCTTGTATTTTGACAAGGTTTGTTGCCTATCTCTTAATTTGGGACTTTAAACTGTCACTCAATGCAGAGTTATGTCATCTCCGTGCATTACAGATTCAATTTGCTTTTGCATTTCTTTTCTGAATAAGGTAATGGTATTACCTATTGCCACGTGCTGCCTTATATATGAGACATCTTGGACAAAGGACTGCATTTCGTGACACGGTTACTTTTAGGGAAAATCCGGTATGGTATGGGATGTCGGAATAAGCAACAACTCATGAATGGACATTTCATAACTAAATATGATTAAGCTTGTTCTTTGATTTTTTATTACGTTTCCTTGTTTAGCCTTTGGTCATCTTTTATTGGGTTATTGGTAGGCTTTCAAGAATGCATAAAAATAGTAGGGATCAAAGCATGTTTCCAATGAATCGTGTATTTTTATAAAAAGGTAAAAAAAACCATCCTATATTTCTGTAAATCCTGTCGCTTAAAAAAGATCCCTAATTTTTGGTACCCCAGGCACAACTTTCCAAATTTCACAATATTAAAATCATTCTATGCAGCCATTGTTTGCTTTGTGAATCTAATGTGTTGTTTCAACCAGTTGACAGACACGTAATCCGATGAATGGCATGAATATATCGATTATGTAAATTGTTCATGAGAGTATGGGAGACGAACCCATCAATAAATATAGGGATTTTATGTTTGAACACAGAAATAGATTGGATACCTAAAGCTGCATACCCTTATTAGACGAACCTTTTAAAGATTGTTCTGACTTTTTCCCGTGCTATTGCTTCCGTAAGAAGAAGCATTGCAATGAACAAGGGAAGTAATGATACAAACGATAAACTAAACACGAGTTTGAACACTTTTGTAACTCTTGGAGTAATAAAAGACTCAGTAAAAGACCAAGCAGAAAATTCAGATGTTAATAACGAAATGATTTATTATTACAAAGCAAAGCATTCCAGAGAAAAAGAAAGAAGAGAATATACAGAAGAATTAAAAATAATAAACAAAAATTTGTCACCTATTTTAATTCAGTTCTAAAAAAATCATCTGAAGATAGTTGAAAGACTTGAAGGAAAGCATTTCATTGGCTCAGGCCAAGATAGATGATCATTTTCAATTTTTAAGGAAAATCGAATCCTCCCCCCCCCCCCCCTTTCCCCGAAATCTTTAAACATTTATTGTTTTTTTACACAGCATCTGGACACACATCAAGAGAGACTATAAGTATTATCTTATTTTTCGTTAACACAATTTTTTTTTAAAAAAAGTTTCTGCTTAGGTGGAGCAAGATACCCGGATTTAATCTACTGCTAAAAATCGGCTAAATGCGTATTTAGTGATTGACAGTATGAAATTTTGTACTGTAAAGAATCAAATCCCCATAAGCAATCAAATTTTTGAACTCGATTGACGAAAATCTCTTAAGCAATCAAATTTTGATATCGCATTAAATAATTTTTCAATACTTTGTCCTCTTAAAACATTGCAAAGAGATATAGAATAATAATTTTTCTTCAATAAAGTCATTGGAATTAGCACGGTTTTTGGAATTATAATGCTACACTTTTGCTTTCTCTCCGTGACAAATGGTAGAACTATTTTGTTCTGATTTCGCGAAGATTAGAAAATCATTCGTTCTCTGACGCATGCTCTAGCAAAAAGGTTGCGCGTGATAACAGGGTAAGAGTGTAAAATATCCCTAAATGTAACAAAATCAGGACATACCAAGAAACACTTGAGATCTAGTTATGTAACATTTCAACTAAGTATTTAAACTGAAAAAAAAAAAGTTTGAATTTTTGATTTCTTTTTTCAACACAGTAAACATTTTGAATAATACCATTCGCATCAAATTTATCTCAAACTAAAGTATTAAAGTAAAAAATACAGCTCTAGTGTTTTAGTGCTTTTGAAGTTTACAATATGTAAATTGAACACACGAGTTGAAATACACCGCCAGCTCAGTCATTTCCAGCCGAGGACTGCAGTTTCGTGCTTATTAGCACTCATCAGCCCGGCATAGGAAAGTGACTGAGCTGGAGATGGAAAACCTCTTAAGGAAGCCAAGAGTGCGAAACAAACTGGTAGCTAATATAGAATTAGCAGATCAGACGAGTGACCGAAGTAATGGTTCGGTTCAACTCGAAGAATGAACGCGAGGCAAGGTATATTCAGTAAATTACACCCATTAGCCAGGGCTAAAGCAGAAATACGTGAAATACACCGCCAGCTCAGTCATTTCCAGCCGAGGACTGCAGTTTCGTGCTTATTAGCACTCATCAGCCCGGCGTAGGAATGATGAGGCAACATTTTGTTTCGTACTCTTGGCTTCCTTAAGAGGTTTTCCATCTCCAGCTCAGTCACTTTCCTATGCCGGGCTGATGAGTGCTAATAAGCACGAAACTGCAGTCCTCGGCTGGAAATGACTGAGCTGGCGGTGTATTTCACGTATTTCTGCTTTAGCCCTGGCTAATGGGTGTAATTTACTAAATACACGAGTTGAGTTTTGGGAATTACTGGACTCAACCGTTACCGGATTAACGTGTCTCATTAATCTGCCTTTGTTAAGAACTGTCACGTTGCAATTTTAATGCAAACTGCAAAATGAAGTGCAACCTTAATCGGGAAATAAAATTCGATTCTCATTAGTTCAGCCACCTACACACACACACACATTATACGCAACTCCAATAAACTATAGGGGGCGCAGGAGCTACTGTCTAATGGCGGATGAAAAAGGTTAAAACAAACAAATGCCGTAATTTATAACTTGCTTTGACGCTTAGTGAATGACAGTAATTTTTCATCGTGTTCGTGGGGAGCTTTTTTTTTCCATTCTTCTGAAATTACATTACACCACAAACTGTCTGAAGCCTGTAATTTACCCCAAAGAAGATAAAATGAATCAACTAAACGAATACAAATTTTAAAGTTAAATTTGAAAAAGATTTTTAGAAATCAATGCATCTTTTAAAATATGCTCGGCTTGATCACTGATCTCCCCCCCGCCCTTGTTATACAAAAATATTTTTATGATACAAATAAAGAAACAACATATTGCTTTCAAATGGCAATGTTTTAATAAAGAATATTGAAATGAAGGTTTAATTCATCCTTGATGTTAGCAGGTAGATGTGAAAAGGAAACTGGTTTAGCCAGATCATTCACAGAACACGTCTCAACTCTACTCGTATCTTGCCTAAAACTTGTGTTCTTTGATTTGGCATCACAATAAATGTAAAGAGTTCGCTTCAGTAAAAAAATCAATGCCACCAAACAGGAAGTTTTATGATGGGTGAAATTAAGAGCCCAATTGTTTTAAAGTCTCAGTCACAGCCTATTTTGCTTTATTTTTATCTTTTCAACTTCTGCTCTTTCACCTTTCAGGAGGTTTGATTCCTTTTTCTTAGGGTAAAAAAATTATCTAATGACAAAATCATTAGAAATCATCACAAAAATTCTTTAAAAGAAGAAAGAAAGAAAAATAAAAATGAAGACGAGTAAAATAGTTTCAAAATTTTTAATAGATTAACGAATTTCAGTTTTGAAGTAATTGTTTTTCCGAAAAAGAGACGATAAGAAGCAAAAAAAAAAAAAAAAATCACCAAAAAAAATAAATTACATCATTTATTAAGGCCAAATGATTGCGGCGTTCGAACTTTAAAAGATGCTCTAAAATTCTTTAAAAAAAGGAAAATAAAGATATTAAAAAAGATGAAGTGATATCATGATTTTCGTGTGTAAATTCTCTTTACAACTCTTTAAGAGTTGTAAGGTTTTGGCGCAGCAAAGGTGATGGTTTTTGGGAATTACCCCACTTAGAGTTCTTGGTTTTAATATTATTACCGACCCTAAAAGGGTAATTTACTATTCAAGTAAGGTCGGTAATGACCAACCCTGAAAGATCAATTCTTGCTGCGTTAATGAAGGCAAGCATATTAAAAGAAAGATAGGACATCTCATTATTACCCTTACTTTAAAACGTTTTTAGGATGGTTAAAATTTGTAATGAATTACAACTGTCCATATATTCAGTCATGAATGCCTAATCCTCATGCATATAATAGCCAAAAACCACTAATGGAGTAACGCTCTGACGTCACCAGCAATGAAAACTCGCGATAAAATTTATGTACTTATGCCCGCCAATCCTAACCTTAGTACGAAACCATACCATACTCACGATAAATGATTAGCGTGAGGGAATTATTTCATTGTTGGAGCACTTAAAGTTTGACTATTTCATTTTTAAAAGATGGAATCCCTGAAAACAGATAGATGCGCCTATTTCTGCCCTGTAAACCGGATGTCAGCTTTTCCAAGTCGTCGGTGGTCAGATTGTACCCCACTAAAAAGGATCTCAAAAAATTCTCTAGAAAGTGCCGCTTTCTTGAGAAATTCTGCAGAAATCTGAAGATATTTTTAAGATTTTGTTTTGCCTCAAAAATATCTCAAGAATTTTTTGAATCATTTTAGAGTCATTCACAGCTTGCTAAATTTGTCTCAAGAATTTCTACACAAATTTAAAAACAATTTGGTGCTAAAGTAAAATCTGAAAAAAATCTGCAGATACCATTAACATCGAACGAACAACGATTTTTGCGATTTTCTTTTTCGAAATTTTAAAGTTTTTTTTTTGAAAATTCATTTTATAAATGTTGTGCGAAGGTCCTTTGATGCTCAAGAATTCAGAGGGGGACTCCTCTCATTCCTATAGTTGGGGGGAGTGTCGATTATCCCCCCCCCATTGAAAAAGGTTTTTCTTATTCAAATTCAGTTTTCATCGGACTCTAAAGGGATTTTGGCACCAAGGTCCTTTGATCAGGAGGAGCTCATATTGGTGTTTTTGCTCCCTGTAGGGGGTCGACCCCCATGGGGGGGGGCTTATAAAAAATTCAGTTTACATCGGATCTTTGCTAAATTTGAACAGAGGTCGCCGTTCAATGCTCAGAAATTTATGCAAGGGGAATCTCAACTTGTGTGGGAGGGGGGGACCCTTAATGAGGGGGGCGACCCCCCTCATTGAGATGTCTTCTTTGTACAATATCTGTTTTCGTCGGATCTTTCACAAATTTGACACAGAAATCCTTTGATCAGTAAGAACTCGCATAGGTGGATTTTCGCCCATATGTGGGGGGGCGGGGGGGGGGCTCGCCCCCCATGGAGTTTTTTTAATACTAATCCACAGTTTGCATCGGATCATTGCTAAATATGAAACAGGCTCTTAATGCTCAGGAGTTTACATGAGGGGTTTTCACCCCTTTGCGCTGGGGGGGGGGAGTGATCGACCCTCCAGGGCGTTTCGCAGAAAATCTGTGAAACAGAATGTTTACACTTTTTTTTTTTACAATGACTGAAATTTTGGGATTCTAAAAAAAAAAGTAAGAAATCCAAAGTTTATATGAATTTAAATTTTGAGTCATGAAATAGCTCTTTGAGAAATTTTACACTTTTTTTTCTTTTATTAAATGATGATGTCGAATGGAGTTTTTCGATGTTAAAGAAATTATTGTGAACATAGGTGTCCTTTAGGTTTTAAGTATATAATCTGTGATAGTACAATGCAATTTTGATGTTTTTGAAGATTGAAACTAGAAATTTGCAAATACTTATTTACTTTATCAAGTATTTATTTAAATTATTTTTTTTATAACTGATATCATAATTTTGATTTTTACTTTTTGAATTAAAATTATACTAATTGAACACATATTTCTACATTTTTATCCATAAAAACAAGATACGATTGACATAAAAGAACCAATCTATAAATGAAAATTAACTTTTGATTGCGCAATAACTTTCCTGTCCTACTGCAAAATCTAGATAGTCCAGCAAAATCTAAGCAATTCACGACAATGAAAATTAATACAACACTAGTTCCTATTCTGATAGTTTGTCCGAAAATGCTGCATTTTTTTTTTTTTAATTCGTTGTAGATTTTTTTTAATTTAATGATTTATGAACCACTTTTTTTCATATTTTTTTTGCTCCATACTAATCAGTTTCGGGCTTGAAGTGAAGAGAACTTGCTTGCAGCTTTACCGGCGACCGGCGATTTGGTTTACGTGTTTGCCACTTCCATGCTTTCGCTCATTCAATTTTTTTTCGCTATTATTATAATTTTAAGCTTTATTTTGTCTTTAAACTGCTTTTGCTCATATTAATTGAGCTCCGGGGTTTTTTTTCTACAAGGTTTTTGTTGTCATGTGATTTTCTTTACTATCGTATATCGCCAAATCGCTGGGCTTGTTAACGTGAAACACGTGCTTTAATTGCTAGTTAATTCTTTAGATATATACTTAATTTTCAGCTTCGTTATTTCGTTGTTTTTGTTTAATGCAAATTGAGTCTTTGATTGTCCCTACTGTGCTTTAATTTTCATATTAATGTGAGGGGAAAAAAAATCACACTTTTGTTCATGTGCAGCTTTTATTGCGTATT